>NW_024062727.1:0-198168 GCF_006381635.1 Hibiscus syriacus | reverse complement strand
CTTATGAAGTTTTTAATTCAATTTTTATCTTTTGGAATGCCCATGTACATTACTGAGAATCTGAGGTACGTGAGTACACTGAGGTTGTGCACATAAGATGTCACCACAGCTCGTATAAATTCCCACTAGGGGCACTTAACTTGTCCCGAAGGACCACTCCTTAAGAACCATATACATATTCCAATGGACTAATTAAGTATACCGAAGTACCGCATATAATCATAACATATGTATGTATATGAACATGAAATAATGAAATCAAATATAGGGAATAGACTTATCACAAGTCTATTTCCATAAAACAATATCTATACTAACTATGGTATGCACTCACCTTAGCCTCACTTGATTCGAATCAATCCTAGAACTTTATATCTCTCTCGATCGTTTCTAATTCTTCGATTGTTCCGGAACTTCCTTACGCTCGATATCTATATAATCATACATTTATACACATATCAACATTCCAAATATCATGATTCGATCATTAATTTCTTAGACTAGAAGAAAGACTAAATTTCATTTTCTACTTGAAGTAGTATTGATACCCCCTGTAGGGTATCGATACTTCCCTAGCTGTGGTATCGATACCCATTTTACATTCGAAGTTCTTATTTTAAAAATTGGTACCGATATTGACCTTATGGTATCGGCACCCTTGGTATCGATACTACCCTCCAGGTATCGATACCCCATGAATGCCTTTGTCAAATTCAAGCTTATGGTATCGATACTGTTCAACCAGTATCGATACTCCTATACAAAAAATCATTCTTTTACTCTTGAAGTATCGGTACTGGATGAAGCAGTACCGATACCCAAAGCCCAGATTTCACTTCTTAAGCTTGAAAATTAATCCATATCAGCTTAAATACTTCATGTCTTATTTCCTTTTATACACTTAACTTAAGTACACATACTCAAACCAATTTATATTCATCTAACACATATTTATCTTCAAAATATCTTCCTATATTTTGAATTTAAGAATCCTACCAAATTTCCAACATGTTCTAATTTCCATTCTAACAATTCATACTTCCTAATTAAGTTGATGGCAAGTCAATTCTAGTCTCAAACTTTATTTAATAACTCTCTTCCAAGATTTCACTCATCCCCCTCTTATCTTTAATCCTTTCTAACTCCCTCATCTTTTGATTTTAAGATAACTTAAGCTTTCTTTAAGCTTAAGTATCATCTAAAGAACATAAACCGAACTTAAATTCAATGAATAATCACTTAACAAGGAACTCACATTTTCCAAATATCTTTTACGCCTGAAGAAAAAGAAGAATGAGAGTTTTCTGGAGACTTTGCTTTTTGCCTCCCTTCAATTCCACGTGGTTTAAATATAACCACTACCAAAATTAATTATTTTCTTAACCAAATGACCACTTTGTCCTTCTATTTATCCTTCTTTGCAATTCAATCCTATACAAAATTTCCATATAAGTCCCTGATCTAAAATTTTACAATTTGGTCACTAACCTGGTATTGAGTATGTTACATCTTGCCCATATATATATATATATATATATATATATATATATATATTTGAATTCATCAAGTGACCTCAGTGGTTAAATGAAACATTTTTTTAGAGGTCCTGAGTTTGAGTAGTTGCATCTATTGAATGTATGTGCGTTAACAATTACTAAGAAAAATTCTAAACAAATACTATCTTATAATCACATCATATTATTATAAAAACAACTATTATAATTTCTTCCTCCGAATCCAATTTGCAACTAAAAGAGTTGTAAATGAGAAAATAATTTCATTTTTCTACATTTTGCTGAAGATTTTTATGTTTCAGTTTCCACTATCAGAGACACATGCCTCAAGTAATGATAAAGCCCCGTTAAAGAAAATGATATCCTAAAATTTTTGACACAAAATCTTTATGTTTTATATAAAATATAAAAAAATTATATAAAAAACAAAATTAATATTATTTTATTAAAAAATTATCGATAGAACCTAAAATTTATTATATAATTTTTTTTAAATTCTAATATCACAATCTAAATATATTGACGCTACCCCTAATCTCAAGTCCTCAATATCATTGGCATTGAATTCCATTTCTTCCCTTTTTTGAACAAAGTATTCCAATTCCAAGCTATTGTATCATCAGTTTGAAAGGCTATAAACTTGAATTTATGTTCAAACTTGAAGTGTAAAAGCAAAGGGTTTGAGAGCTTGATCTCTTGAATTTGGAACATGTCAAATATATGCACATATAAGAGCTTTATTTATTTGTAATTAAAAATGTCAAGATTTAGTTATTAGCAACTAAAATGAAAAAAAAAATTGAGTTCCAATATTTAATTTATTCAAATATTTCAATAAAATCCAAGCTTGGCTCAAAATGCATTATCAAACTAGTCGAGTTCAAAGTCTTTTATTCTTCTCCTCTTAAGCTTAATTAATGATGCAATAAGTGTTGAGAAAAATCCATTTCATTTTCTAAAATGAAAAGAATATTATAATATATATGTATTGGTATAATTATGCCTACACAATCAAACATAAATACATATATATTAAGTTTTTTATAGAGAAAAGCCACTTTAGGTGCCAATTGCGTACGAATTTTCTTTTATATATAGAAGAAAATGTATTTATATAAATTGAATGGAAGATAAGTTTTAGGTATATATATTCTCTCTTCGTTTCGAAAAAATAAATTATAATTTGAGATAATTGCATCACGTGTTCTCAAAGTACGATTCTCATTTTAAATTGGTCTCTAAACCTTTAAACATTTCAATTCCATCCATAAACTATGACTATAATTCTAAATTACTTCTCAAACTTTTGAACATTTCAATGTCATCCCTAAACTATGACCTTATTCTAAACTTGGTCCCTAAACTTTTTGAACATTCCAATTCCATCCCAAATCATATGTATATACTAATCACATCCCTTGTTAATAAAATTTTTAGACCAAGTTATATAATTATATGTTTGAAAAAAATTAGGTTAAATTATGGTTGAAACAAATTACATATTTGGATAAAATTTGGGAATGGAATTGGAATATTCAAAAGTTTGAGGACTAATTTAGAAAGAATGTGCAGTTTAGGTATGAAATTAAAATGCTTAAAAGTGTAATGATTAATTTAAAATAAGGGTCATAATTTGTGGATAAAATTAAAACATTCAAAAGTTTAAGGACTAATTTAAAATAAAAATTATAGTTTAGGTGCATATGAAGCAATAAACTCTTATATTTTTTTAATATAATATATGGTGAGTGTTGTGATGTAGTTTTAAAGTATAAATTTAAAGCTAAAACTGAAATATTATTAAAAATAGAATAAATTATACTTAATTTTTTATTAATTTGGGGTAAGTACAATGTAATATCTGTTTAAAGATAATTCTTAATCAACTTACTTTAAACGTTTATACCTCTAACATTCTTAATACTCAAACTCATGATTTTAAAAAATAATAATAATTCTCTTATTAATGAGGTTGTTCGGTTCGTACGAATAAACTGCACTTATGATCGTTCTATTATTTTCCATTTAAAGTACTATAGGCGATTTCTTTCTTTGTTGCAGTTACAAACAGTTGCTACTTACCGCATTTCTTTTACGTCAAGGGCAGTGGTGATGGCTTTGTCCAGTTACTCCCTTGCCATTTCTTACCTTTTTTTATTTTCTTGTCGATAATTGTTCGATTTTATTAGTTTTTAATTGTATTTTATTTTATTTCTAATAATATTTTTTGATTAAGGGTGTCATGACTATCGATGCTTTCGAATTTCAATGCAGATTTCTTTTATTGGTCTTTTTTATTCTATCGTTCTACAAACCTCCTCAGTTGCTTGCTTTCTTGATGTGTGATCGTTTTATATGATATTTCATTGGCTTTCGGATATATGTGCTAGATGGGATGGGATTATGGTTAAGGGGAGATTAGTTTTTCATTCAACAATTTTGGATATTCTTCAAGTTCTTATCCTCTATGTTTGGTGCTTAGGGACGTCGGAGTGATATATCTCTATATGTCGTTACCTCAATTATTCATGTATGTATGATTAACTCAATCTACATTACTACCTTTTGCATGTTTTATGGAACATGTTGGTATTGGTTAATGCATGGATGAATATATTTTGTCACATGTATATATTTAATCATCTCTAAACTCGATTCGAATACATTAAAAAATATGTAAATTAATAAGATTCAGATGACTCTATCAGAAATTAGAAGTCTGGTTAAATAATTCCAAGTTCAATGATTAATCAGTGCAACGATTAACAGCATAAACCTTAAATTCTGATTATTCCCGTTAAAAGTTGTAATACCAAAAATGCCCGGACAAGAAATTATGAAATTCCCTTAAGATGTAAAAAATGACATGGAATTTCTCTTGTTAGTGGATTTGATATGAGAATTGGTTTTCGACCAGATAAAATTACTGATTCACCTGTTAATTTCATGATTTGTTCAAAGAATCATTGATAATCAGTTCATAACCTCCTTAAAGGCTCAAAACCTAGAATTTCCGATTTCTGAGCAAGCTTAAAGACTAACACCATGGAAGTACTTTTTTATGTCTGAATTGTTCAAAATGACTGAAATAAATGACAAGTTTGAATTAAATGGAAAGACTGGACGGAATGAAAGGACTAAAATACCCTTGAACTATAAAATGACCAAAATACCCCTGAAGTGTGAAATAACCTAAAAATACTCCTCAAGCCCTAGAATGAATGAATACCCTTAAGCTCTGGAAT
Organism: Hibiscus syriacus; assembly: GCF_006381635.1. Taxonomy (NCBI): domain Eukaryota; kingdom Viridiplantae; phylum Streptophyta; class Magnoliopsida; order Malvales; family Malvaceae; genus Hibiscus; species Hibiscus syriacus. The sequence continues at coordinate 193,409 of NW_024062727.1, read as the reverse complement.
GAATAAATCTACCTCGAATACCAGAATAATCTAAATACCCTCATGACTTGGATTAAACAAATGCTTTTGGATAACTTTTGAAGATATCGATGAAGCTTTAAATGTTGTAATGCCCCTGAGGTTTTTAGAGTACGACCTAAGTAGGTCGATCATCCCTAATACTATTACAATATGCGGAATAAATAAATATTGCTTAAATACATGTTCATCTCCTCATGATCCATCCAAAGATGGTTATGAATGTGATCAGTTCGATTATGCAATGCAACCTTTTTTAAGAAATGAATGTTCGTGAAGTTTCTCTACCTACATAATAGATAAGTGTCACCTTTGCTGGGAAATGTACAGTGCGATTGGAATTGGAAACCTGTTAAAATACTTGAAATCCAAAAATTTTGTAAATCGTTGCATACCCTTATTAAATTGATTTATCAAATTTCTCATGAATTAAATAACTAAAATGCCCTTATAAGCCTGGTTGATGGAATCACTTTAGGAATGTCTGAATCCTAAATAAATTTTGATGCAATAATTTCGGAATACCTTGCTGATATATCTGAATATTATATGATCTTGATAAATCACTTCTTGAATGACTGATGAATATGTTAGCTATCAAACCCCCTTTTTATAGGGATCTAATTTCTGAAATTCAATCAGTTTGCAGAAGTTTCGTGTTTTCCACGCTTGATAATTGCTAAGTACCTCCGGAAAATAACTGGATCCTCTAGTGTGTTTCCTATGTGTTGTATGATTATTTTATTTTGTCCTGAAATGTGATTTACCATAGTTACTGATTTACTGAATCTTTTAACTGTTCAATATTTTGATTTACTGTTGTATTGATTTATTGTTTATGAACTATGGCTACATGATATGTGCTCTATGGTTACCTATTTTCACTGGAAAATGTAATCGTTCCTGATTATGGATAATGGAATCTATTATTTACTGTATAAACTGATTATTGGAATACTATCTGGTAGGATTATGGAGTATGGAGGTTCAACTCTGATCAAGCCGGTAATTCCTTACAGACCTAAGGTGGCCTAAGGTGGGCTTTGAGGCCCCAAGGAATTTTCTTGGGCAGGCCCTAAGGTACTTCCTTGGGCGGGCTCTTAGGCCCTAAGGTACTCCCCTGGGTAGGCTCTCAAGCCCTAAGATATTATCTTATATTGGCTTTTATAATCAATGGGCCTAGGGTATGTCTTTATGGATGTAGTTCTGGGGAACTACATATCGGTGTTCGATTGAAGGGTATTAGTGTTGTTTTAAAATATGTTTTAAACTACTAATGCTTTTAAAGGATATGTACACATTTCTCTGTTTTGTTGGAACAAACTAGACTCCCCAATTCAATCTTCTGAATCTCTCTCTCTAAATACTTCCTTCAAACCGTAAATTCTTATTTGTAACTGAAGACTTAGCTAATGAATCTAAATTCACCGCTAGAATCTGATGATGATTGTCCTGCTAAGGAATTTACGCTTTACATTATACCCGATGACCTATTGCATTCATCTGTTAGTTCTGTATTACTGAGCTTCCTAAAGCTCACTCTTTACTCACCATTTCAGGTTAAAAGAATCGATCCAATGCAGCTATCAACTTCAGTATTGGGAGTTCATTCGGCTTTGCTGGTATAATGTGTAATTAGGGGTCACATTTGAATTTTTTTATATATACTGAGTCAGGAACTTGTATGATTTTAATCATGTTTGTAATATATGAATGATTTACTAAACTTTTATTTTATTTATAAATTGTTTTATGATTTTACACGTTTTAACAAAAAATTTAATTTTTCCTGGATTTTTACTGTGGGTCGCTCTGGTGGCCCTAATGTGACACCTTGGATCGGATTGGGTCACCCATATCGGTCTAAGGGTGTTACAATTCTCAATCAACTGACATTGAACGTTCACACCTCTGATGTTCCTAGTACTCGAACCTGAGATCTTAAAGAATAACAATAATTCTCTTATCACTGAGGTTTCTCGGTTCGTACAAATAAACTATACTTATGATCGTTCAATTATTTCTATTTAAAGTACTATAGGCGTTTTCTTTCTTTGTTGCAGTTACAAACAATTACTCATTATTGCATTTCTTTTACGACAATGGCAGTAGTGGTGGCTTTGTCCGGCTACTCTCTTCCCATTTCTGACCTTTTTTATTATTTTTGTCAATAATTGTTCGATTTTATTAGTTTTTAGTTGTATTTTATCATATTTCTAATAATAGTTTTTCTTGGTCATTTTTTTATAAAGGGTGTCATGATAATCGATGCTTTTGAACTCCAGTGCAGATTTATTTATTGGTTTTTTTATTCTATCGTTCTATAAGCCTCCTCGAATGCTTGCTTTCTTGATGCGTGCTCGTTTTTATATGATATTTCATTGGCTTTTGAATATATGTGTTGGATGAGATGTGATTATGGTTAAGGGGAGATTGGTTTTTCATTCAATAATTTTAGATATTCTTCAAGTTGTTTTTCTCTATGTTTGGTACTCGAGGACGTCAGAGTGATATATCTCTATATGTCGTTACCTCAATTATTCATGCTTTTTCTCATTATTATATTTTTTATAATTGTCCTGAATGTATGTATGGTATTATTTTATATGAAGCTCATTATGATTTACGCAATCTACATACCTATTTCAAAAAAAATTGTCTATTTTTATTTTAATCATCTCAACCGTTAACATTTGTTTATTAACATTTAACAAAGAACTGGCAAGATTGTTAAAAAATATTTGTATACTTTTAAATTTAGTCATTAATTTGATTTTCATTTTAATTTAATTTATTTATTTTTATGAGAATTTTTGTTTTTAATTTATTTAATTTAAGATTTAGAGATAAATTAGTAATTTAAGAGATGCACTTAACGGGCTTCAAACCCAAGTCTTGGAACTTACTGGGCCAACATCATTTTTGTGATATGGGATACAATGTAACATCCCAAAAGATGAAACCAAAGTTCAGAGAAACAAAATAAGGAAGAGATTAGAAATCTCTCCGGAAGATTCTGGTGATCTCCAGATCTCCACGTTAGCAGACCTAACAGTCTTGGAGATTCCCGCCGTGCCTCTGGTGGTTCTCGTAGCTCATGTTCTTGGTTATCACGATTTCTTTCCTGTCTCCGTTTGTTTAAGTGCTCTTTTTTCTTGATGGATTGGAGAAAGCCATTTGGGAGTTCCTCTGGCCAATCCCTAAATTTCTATCCTCCGAAAATCAAAAATGGAATCCCAACGATTTCCCCTCCATCTGAGATCCTTGAAGATGGCATATTGGAATGGAATCTCTCTTGTGGGTCAATTCCTAAGACCAACGCCAAACTTCCTGACAATGCAAAGAATCGTTGAAAATCAATGGAAGAAAGCTCTACAAGGTTCACGTCTTCAGGTCAGTTTAGATGGAAATAATTTATACATCTTCTCTTTTACTTCTGAAGTAGCTAGGGATTGGGTCCTCAAAAATGGCCCTTGGCACGTCGTTAACAAACCATTGATTCTAAGGAAATGGGAACCCAACTTAAAACGCCTAAATTTTGACTTATCAAAAATTCCGATTTGGGTTCATTTATATAATGTTCCTTTAGAATTATTCACTCAAGAGGGTTTAAGTTATATTGCCAGTGGAATTGGAGTTCCAATTTCAATGGATTCTGTCACCGCATCCAAAACCAGATTAGAGTTTGCTAAGATCTGCGTAGAAATTGGTATTAATGATGAAATCCCAAAACACATTGATGTTGTTCTTCAAGATGATCTTTCTACTACGATTTTTTTCAAAACTCCATGGTTGCCTCCTAGATGTAAGAAATGCAAGGTTTTCGGCCATAATGATAAAGGTTGCATGGTAAAACCCAATCTCAATCCTACCCCAAACCAAGTCTGGAAAAAAAAAGGAAGAATCAAGTTCGAATGTCAATGTTGGAGGTATTGAGATTCAACAGGAACCTACCAGTACTGGATCAACACAAATCGCTGCTCCACAAGTGGCTGAAGCAATCACAAACCCAACTCGTACTGATTTCAATGAAGAACCAATCGATCATGAAGATATTAATCAGATTAAACCTATAGACACTTCTGAATTAACCGAAGTTGGTAAAGTCTAGTCAAATGCCCCTAAACGAGGTAGAGGTAGACCTCTAAAAGATAAAGCTATTCTAGCTGGCTCAAAGAATAGGTTCGAGGTTCTAAATGCAGTAGATGAAATCTCTCCTAACATTGATGGCCACCAAAGGAAAACTCGAATTGCTTCAATGGGAGTAGCTGAATTAGTTAAAGATCTCAAGCAGAAAAAGAAGGACAAGCTGGAAAATTCTAAAAGTTCTTTAGTTGGGGGTGAATGCACCTCCTTGGGAAATCCTTCCCAATGATCATTTGCTTCTAGAACGTTAGAGGATTTAATAATCCTCTAAAGCAAAATAAGGTGCTCCGTAGGGCATCCCAGAACAATGTTGACATCTTATGCTTGTTAGAGACTAGAGTCAAAATTGAAAAATCCAAGGACATCATTGATTCTAAACTATCTAACTGGAATGTCAGTTTCAACTATGAGTTTGCTGTTAATGGATGAATTTGGGTACTGTGGAAAAAAACTTGGATTTAACTATTATTCATGCTTCAGATCAGATCTTATCAGTTAAAGGATTGTTTCTTGGAACTCCTTTTGTTATCTCAACCGTCTATGGAAGTAACGATGGCACCATCCTTAGACAGTTATGGCAGCAGATGCATGATTTGGAAAGAAAAGTAGGTCACCTTCCTTAGATGCTGGGAGGTGACTTCAATATTACTCTGCAACCGAATGAAAGCTCTGACTATGAGCTTTTTTATCCTGGATCCACCACTGAAATGAAAGAATTTCAAGACACCGTACAAGATCTTGATCTTCATGACCATCCCTTTATTGGTCATTTCTTTACTTGGAGCAACAAACAAGCTGGAACTTACCTTGCTTGGCTTTCTAAAGACACTGTATGGCTATTGCTTGGCTTTCTAAAGACACTCCCATAAACCGTCCCAAGCCTTTCAAATTTTTCAACTTCTGGACTCTCCATCCTAAATTCTTGAAAGAGGTTGAACAATCTTGGCAAATAACAATCCATGGAAATCCTATGAAGATCCTATTCCTGAAACTTAAGCACCTCAAATCAGTCCTGAAAAATTTAAACAACTCTTGCTACAGTGATATCTCCACTCGAGTTAAACAAAAGAGGCTTCAGCTTGAACAACAACAAATTCTCTCTTTAAAAGGGGAAGAAACTTTCGATAAGGAGTTGCAAATTCAACAAGAATTAGACATCCTTCAAGAAGCAGAGCTAATTTTCATGAAGAAAAAAGCTAAAGTTCGGTGGATCAAAGATGGGGATAAATTCTCTAAATTCTTCCATTCGACTATAGCTGTTAAAAATAAAAAGGAAACTATTCGAATGCTTGTTGATGACCAAGGTACCAGACTTGAATCCTTTGATGCCATGTTTGCGAAAGTGCTTACTTTCTTTACTGGTCTGATAGGGACAGCTGATCCAAGGGTCAAATACACTAATCAGAAGCTTTTGAAAGAACTATTGAACTATTCACTGCCACAAGAATTTTCCTCTAGTCTTGTAAAAGAAGTTACTGCTGAAGAAATCAAGGAAGCAATCTTTGGCCAAGGCAATGATAAGGCTCCTGGACCTGATGGATTCTCACCCCACTTTTTTAAACATTCATGGTCCATTGTTGGAGAGGATGTGGTGGCTGCTGTTAAATATTTTTTTCAAAAATCCTCACTTCTCCCTGCATTCAATGCAACTACACTTGCTTTGATTCCCAAAGTTACCAACCCTTGCAAAGTAAAAGATTTCAAACCAATCTCTTGTTGCTCAGTCATTTATAAGACCATTACTAAGATTCTAGTAAAAAGACTGACAAGCCTTATCCCAGGAATGGTTTCACTTAACCAAACTGCGTTTATTAAGGGAAGGAGCATCGATGATAACACCCTCCTTGCTCAGGAAGTGGTTAAAGGCTATGGAAGGAAAACAATCTCTCCAAGATGCACAATGAAAATTGACCTTCAAAAAGCATTTGACACCCTTCATTGGAGTTTTATTACTGCTGTTCTGAAAGCATTAGACCTTTCTCACAGATTCATTGGCTGGATTGAAGCTTGCTTCACTGAAGCAAGATTCTCAATATCTTTCAATGGAAGCTTGATTGGATTCTTTAAGGGAGCAAGAGGCATAAGGCAAGGAGACCCTCTCTCACCAATTCTCTTTGTTTTATCTATGAATGTCCTTTCCAGACTACTCAACTTGGCTGCCACTAGAGGATTGTTTAATTAGCATCCTAAATACAAGAAAATAGGGCTTACCCACTTATCATTTACTGATGATTTATTGATATTTTGTAAGGGTAATGTGGAGTCTGTTGCAGGAGTTATCTCTGTCCTTGATCAATTCTATGAAATGTCAGGTTTGAATCTTAATACTGCAAAATGTGTTTTCTTTACTGCTGGTACTTCTACTAGAACTGTCGAGACAATCAAACATTTTACTGGTTTCAATCTTGGAAGTTTGTCTGTTCGCTACCTAGGAGTTCCATTAATTACTAGGAAAATCTCTGAGAAAGATTGTGATAATCTTATTGAAAACATTAAGTCACGACTTAATCTATGGTCTGGTAAATTTCTGAGTTTTACTGGTAGACTGAAGCTAATTAGAGCCGTCTTGTTCAGCAATGCAAACTACTGGTGCAGACAGCTTCTTCTTCCTCAATCTGTTATCAACAAGATCGAGCAACTCAACTCTCGATTCTTCTGGAAAGGAACCGATAAGGCTACTACAGGCACACGAGTCAGTTGGGAGAAAATATGCCAACTCAAATCTGAGGGAGGTCTTGGACTGAAGAACTTAAAATCCTGGAATCGAGCTTGCATAATAAAACTCATAAAGAATATCCTTTCAGTAGAGGGGTCGCTATGGGTTGCTTGGATCAAAACATACGTGTTAAAGGAGAAAAACTTCTGGCACATTGAAGGGGCTCCTAATTACAGCTGGAATTTCAACAGAATCCATAAACTTAGATCAGAAGCTTTACCAGCAATCACGAATAGAACCATCACCATAAGAGATATTTGGTAGGAAATTAGGATGAATGCGAATAAAGTTTCATGGAATACCTTGATCTAGTTCCCACTCCATATTCCTAAACTCAGCATAATTGCATGGATGGCAATTCTAGATCGACTTCCAACTCGTGATCGACTTCAACGAATGGGGATTATCACTACTGGGGACTGTGTCCTTTGTAATGATGCACTGGAAACTCGGTCTCATTTGTTCTTTGAATGTCCCACGGCTTCTAATTTATGGGAGATCATTTTACAACACAATGGGTTAAAGAAATCCATTTCTTCTTGGGAGGACATGATTGTTTGGGCATGCAATTCTTGGAAAGGAAAGTCTCTTATTTCCACTATTTTAAAACTTGCTTGGTGTGCTAAAATCTACGTTTTGTGGGAGGAGCGTAATCGAAGAATCTTTCAAGGAAGATCAAGATCTACTGATGATCTTTTTATTTGCATCAAAGAATTTGTAGGTATTAAACTGAGGGGGAAAAAGATCAACATGTTTGATAGGGTTAATACTTTCCTATGTAATTCTTGGGCAATACCAGAAGAGACGTTCGCATAAGGCGTGGGCACGGCTTATTCATCCAGAGTTAACGCATAAGAAGTCTTCAGTTAAGGCTTGGGCACGGCTTATTCATCCGGAGCTAACGCAGAAGAAGTCTTCAGTTAAGGCGTGGGCACGACTTATCCATCCCAAGCTACTGCAAAAGAATCTCTACTTAAGGTGTGGGAACTTATTCACCCACATCTTTCGCAGAAGAAATATTCAGTTATGGCGTGGGCACGCCATTTATCGACTCAGTTTGAGTTTTTATCGGATCCAGTTTTTCGGTATTCGTTTTTGGACTGGTTTTCGGTATATTATTGGATCGGATTGTAGCTATACACTTTTATTTGATTTGTAGCAGACTCTCTGCTTCTTTGGGTAATAAAATTCAATTTATCCAAAAAAACATCCCAAAAGATGGGTCAGTGACTTAAATGTAAATTTTGAAAACTTAATGCTCAATTTTGAAATAAGTTAACAATTTCAAGGGTTTAATTAAAATATTTTAAGGGATGAGTTGGCAAATGAAGGAAAGGTCAATGGGAAAATAGGTCTTTTGATAAGGAAATTAATTAAATATTGGTTGAGGATATTTTTATATACCCACGTGGGGCATGTGTAGGAAACAAGAGTTTCTAGACTTCTCTTCTCCAGTTTTCTTCTTCTCCACCGGGAAGCACTAAAGCAAAGGTAAGTTTTCTGGTTGTTTGATTATTTGTTGATTTTAAGAGAAGAGTTTGATTCATAGGTGATACTTAAGCTTAAGGAAAGCTTAAGCCATCTCAAAAACAAAGAATGAAGAAGTTATGAGAGATTAAGTAAAAGGTGTTTTAAGTGAATTATTGAAATAGAAGGTTTAAATGAATTTGGAAGTTGAATTTGACTTGTCATCTATGAGAATAAGAAGTTATAAGAGTAAGAATTAAGTTTGGATATCATGGAAAATGTGGTAAGATTCTTGGTTTTAAGGATTTGGGAAATATATGGAAGAAAATAAGGTGTTAAAATTATAGACGTTGGTTAAAGTGATTATAGTTAAGTTTGGTAGCATAATTAGGGCTTAATATAGGAAAATTGGGTGAATTGTTGATAAATTTCGGGTAAAAATAGTCTATTCTAGGAAGGTGCATCGATGCATTATGAATGTGTACCGATGCACTAAGAACAATTTTGAATATGCATCGATGCACACTGGAATGCATCAATGCATGGTAATTTTGAAGCTATTTTGTGTACCGATGCACCCATAGTGCATCGGTACACCCCTAAGGAAAAAAAGTGAATTATGGTTCATTAAATTCGTTTAAGCTATCAATATTAAATTAAAAGGTTTAGGCATCTGATAATTGCCTTAAATCTTATATTTATGTAGATATCGAGCCTAGAAAAGTTCCAGAACATTGGGCAAGAAAGATCGATTGAGGAATGATAAGAGATCAGTATTGATTAGTGAGGCCAAGTGAGTGTTTATTAGTTATTATACGAAGTTTAATAGAACTAAGACTTGTGACAAGTCTAGTTCTTATATTAGAATGCATGAGTTTATGATTATATGCATGTGTTTGATCTTAGTATTTATGATATATGTTATGGTATGTGATATAATTTATGTGAATACATGTAGTGTGATAAGCCATATGAACTAATGTGAATGATCTATATGATTAAATGAGAATAATGATATCAGTTATAATATAATCATTATTATAAGATATATGATATGAGTATAAGAGAATGTATGAACATGAAAGATGTGAGTATGACTGAAATGTTAAGTGTCTATATTAATATGTGATAAAAGCTACATGATATAATGAATGTGAAATATTGTAGTGTGAACAATATGACAAGAAGGGATAAGAGCATGCGTTTATGAGAAGACATAAGTGAATAATTATAAACTATGAAATCATATGAAAAGATCATAAGAGATATGTGATAAGAAACTATGTGATAAGAAGTCAAAAATTTATGAGATATGAATATGTGAATTATGTGAAAGTGAATTATGTGTATATGTAAATCTAAGATATATGAAAATAAGTGTAGTGATTATATGATCATAAGAGATTAAGTGATATGAGCTATATGAGCATATAAGAAAGTATATGAGTTATATGTGCTACATGCCACAAGTGATTTCATAAGAAATGATTCGATATATGCGATACAAAGTCATATGATATGCAAGTGATCAATGTGTACTTGTGAATATGTGATAAAAATAAATGATTATTCCCATGTATAGAAATTGAGAGCTAGATGTATAGTTGGCATGCCAAGAGTCGAGGGATTTACAGTGGTCCTTCGGGACATAGTGGTCCTTCAGGACAAACATTTAGTGCCCCTAATGGGAATTTATACGAGTTGTGGTGACAGCATTAGTGCACAACCTCAATAGACTCACATATCTTTAGTTCTCCACAGTGTACATGGGCCAATAAAGATATAATATAAATAAGAAGTAATATGATTTTTATATAATTGTGTAGTTGGATATGAGTATGGGTTGAATATATTGCATATGTTACATGAGTTAATGTCATAGTTTATGATGGATTGATATATTGGATTATAAGTAAATAAATTGAATTTATATGATATGTTATGAGTAAATACTTGAGAAGTGTTATGAACTCTATAAGTAATAGTATATAAATGTAGATGATGTGATGATGTAGATGATATGATGATGTATATGTATGCATATGTTCATTATGTGAAATGCATAATATGAGTTATGTGATGATGTGTGTGATGATTGATTAATAAGATTATATATATGATTACATGAAGTGTGCATAGTAGGAATGAGTGATAATATGTTATATTTAAGTTTATCTATGCCTCACTAAGTCATAGACTTAGCGTGTGAATGTTTCACACGTAGGATTCCGAGCAGCAAGAAGAGGAGCAAGATAGGTCAGCCACTCATTTACGAAGTTCATATCAAAAAAGAATTTATGAGTTATATGGATTTGGTTTTATTTAGTTGGCATGTACTAAAAGAGTTGTATTGAATATTTTCTGATAAGTTTTGAAATACAAATCATTTTAAATTTTATGTAAAATAACGAATTTTATTTAATGAAAGTTAGATTTTCATGATTTTATGCAAGAGACAAGTTTTGAAAAGTCAATGTGACACCTCGGACTTGTATCTGGGTCGGGTACGGGTTGAGGTGTTACATACAACATAATATATATAACTTTAGTTAATGATAGGAAAAACAAATAAAAGAGTTAAAATTAGGACTTGATATAACATTCTTTAGAAATAATGAATCACCGAAACCAAAATAAGGCATATCATACAGCTGTTAGAGAAAAAACGGTTAAACGATTAAAAAATTTTAATATATAAATTAAAAAAAATTGAAAGTACAAAAGTGAAATAGAGGTGATTTTCCTCAAAAATCACATTTTCTTTATATATTTACCTGTCAGAGACACTTTCAGATATATTTCCCGATCTAACACCCTTTGCAGAAAGGAACGGCTCATGCACCGCGCCTTACGCTGATGTGGTGCTACGTAGGGTAAGGCGTGGCCCATGCAATGCGCCTTATGCCACCATGTAAAAATTAAGTGCTAATTTTGTAAATGTTTTTAAAATAGTGCGTAATATATAAATATTTTTTGTTAGGGTGATTTTTATGTAAAAACGTCAACTTTTTTAATTTTTTGATTTATGTAAAAAAAATCTACATTAAAATATTTAAATCTTATTTTGCAAATTATTTTATAACTCTACAAATTTTTATTTTTGCATGAGATTACACAATACGTATAATCTAGTATAGGAAAACTTTGAGGGTAAGTAATTTAAAATATGAATAATTTTATAAAAGTTTTATAACTAGTATTTCTTTTACAAAATGATGATGATGATAACAATAAGAAATATTTTATACTCTTTTTTGGATAAGTTTCTCATATTATTATCCAAGAAGCAGTAGAAAACTCACTGCTACAACCAATACAAGCCTTATAAAATTAAAACAAGCACCAGCCTCCTAGGATATGCTAATCCCCCAAGCTATACAAAGATTTCTGTTGCTAACACTACTCTTAATGACTAATCGAATTGACTTCAGCCTAACAATTTCTTTAATACAGCTAACCACACTATCAACATCTCTACTAATACCCTTAAACTGCCTATGATTTCTTTCCTCCCATATACAGTATACATTTGCACACCAAGCTATTCTAAATATAAAACACAAGGAAAGTTTTGCCTTTAAACCGAGAGATAGCCCAACTCAGTTCCTCGTCCCAACTCCCCACCATTCTGTCAACATTACATAACCGGATGATCACCTCCCAAACAGCCTTTGAGAAGGGAAATCCAAAAAAGATATGGATGCGAGTCTTAGCCTCAACTCCACACAGCCTGCATTTATCATCCACCCCAATCCCCATTTGAGCAAGTCTATCAACAATAGGCAATCTGTCAAGGATAGCCATCCAGGCTATGAGTGAGTGTTTAGGAATGTGCATAGGAAACCAGACAACCTTGTGCCATTCCACCTTCTCTTTCCTCCCCCTGATCTCCTACCATAACCAACGAGTTATAACCTTGTCCCAGTTCATGATCCCCGAAAACAGAGGTTGCACTTCCTCCCTTAACTTCAGAATTTTTCGTATACTCTAGCTAAAGGAAGGCTTTCTTACAACAGACCAGAAATCATCTCCTTTAAAGACATATAACCTCACTCAGGCAACCCAAAGAGAGCCTTCTGCCATGAAAAATTCTTTAACTAGTAACAGAACCCTTAGCTGAAATGTCACCCCCTTCTAGAAAAATCTTGCACAAAGCTGGTTCACCCTTTTAATCACAGCAGTAGGCAGAATAAGTTGCCTACACCAGTAATTAGCAGTGCTAAACAAGACTGACTTCACCAGTTGCAACCTGGTTGCATAACTCAACCATCTGTTGGACCAAAGTCCAAGCTTTGCTTTAATCTTCTCCACTAAACTGGAACAATCTTTCTCTGTTAATTTCCTCGGAACAAGAGGCACCCTTAGGTATCTCACAGGTAGTCAGCCTAGTTTGAACCCAGTAGACTCATGGACCAAAGTCCTCAGATCATCATTCACACCAGCAATGAAAATTTCAGTCTTAGCATCATTAAGCCTTAGCCCTAACATCTCATAGAAACTTTCCAAAACACAATTCACCCCTATAATTGAATCTAAACTACCTTTTTAAAATATGAGTAAATCATATGCAAAGCGAAAGTTTTCTGCACTTAGGGTGAAATTGAAATATTTTTCCAGAAGCAACAACATCTAGCATTTTAGATAGGATATTCATAGCAGCCACAAAAAGGTAAGGGGATAGGGGGTCCCCCTGCCTAACTCCTCTTCTCCCTCTAAAAAACCCCATTAGACTTCCATTTAACATAATGGAGAATCTAGAGTCCATAACACAAGCTTCTATCCATTTCCTAAATAGATTAGGCAGCCCTAATCCTTTTAAAACAGTAAGAAGAAACTTCTAGCTTAGTGAGTCAAAAGCCTTCTCCATATCAGCTTTTATGGAACAACTAGGGGAAATAAAACCTCTACCATATCCTCTAACAAGCTCTTGAGCTAAGAGAGTGTTACCTTCAATTTTCCTCTCCCTCACAAAAACTGATTGGTTAAGGGGCTATCATCTTAGGGAGATACTTAACCAATCTGCTCACTTGGTTGCATTCTTGTAAAACACTCAGCAACAAGATATGGGTCTAAAATCCATGGCTTTACAAGAGTTGGGTTGCTTGGGGACTAAAGCAATAGCAGTGGAGTTAAAAGCAGGCAACATTTTAGAGGGTTCAAAGAAATACCTCACAACAACTATGAAGTCTGCTCCAACAATGTCCCAAACAGAATGAAAAAACCCAGTTATGTATCCATCAGGGCCAAGAGCCTTATCCTTACCTTGATTCCAAATGGCCACTTTGATTTCATCATTTGTTACAGCTTTAATCAAATCAGCATTGGCACCTGCAGGCAAGGTATAACCCAGCAGGTCCCTCAGGAAAATGTCAAAACACCCTTGCACATTTGCATCCATAGTATCAATCTGCCTAGTGAAATGATCCACCAATTCTTCAGCTATTGAATCAAATGTATCTAGTTTATTGCCTCTCTCATCCATCAACACTCTTATAGTATTTCTCTTCCTTTTTACAGCAACTTGGGAGTGAAAGAATTTAGTGCACTGATCACCATCAAGCAGCCAATCCACTTTAGCTTTCTGCTGATAAAACAACCTTTCAGCCTTTTCTAATTCAGTGAGCTCCAAATATAATTTTTTCTCTTCTGTAATAGCATCCAAATTCCCTACAAATAAAGTAACAACATGTTGCTTCTCTAACTGTTCCTTCTTTTCAGCAACCTTCCTAGAGATATTAGAGAAGCACCTTTTATTAAAAGCTTTCAACTCATGTTTCAGCCTCTTTATTTTGCAAAACAAAGCTTGCATGGGGTCCTCTTGCACAGACTCAGCCCAAGATTTCCCTACTACCTCCTTAAAATCAGGGTGTAAAGCCCAAAAATTGAAATATTTAAAGGGCTTGGGCCTTTAAGCAAGGTTCTCATGGGAGTAATAGACCACTGCCAGACTATGATCAGATACTCCAGGGGCTTGAAATTTCACGGGGAATTAGGAAACCCCTCACACCAATGATCATTCACTAAAATTCTATCCAACTTCCTAGCTAAGAACCCCACTTCATGCTTATTTGACCAAGTGAACACAGGTCCAAAGAATGGGTGGTCCACCAACCTCAGATTTGTCATACAATTCTGCAAATCCTCCATCTCTGAGGATAAGTGCTCATCCTCACAGCTAGAACTTTTCACAGCAACAACAATAACGTTGAAATTACCCCCACTATCCAAACATTGCTGCCAGCCAGAGCACTTACATAAAAAAGGTGATTCCATAACTCTCTCCTAGTAGCCCCACTATTACTGCCATACAGAATAGAAATAAAAACATTCCTACCCCCCAAACTACCCTGAATAGTAATAGATTGGTCAGCCACTTTCAAAACAGAAAACTGCAAATTCTTCTTCCATAGAATCCAGATTCTGCCATTTTCCAAACAACTATAATTCCAACAATAATTCCAGTCTTTTTCAAATTGAGCAATAATGGTCTGAGCCCTATTCTCTCTTATTATAGTTTCAAACAGACAGAGAACCTTAACCTGCAACTTCTCTACATGATTTATAACATTTTTTTGCTTATTGGGATGGTTAAATCCCCTAATGTTCAGAAAATCATAGTCATGAGATAGGAAGAGTAATTATACCTCCCACGTGCTCACCAATCCTCTTAGTTTTATCCAGCAAATACTTCTTCTTAGTCTTCATTTCCCGCAGTATATTAGCTATACCTTGAGAAGCAAGCCTAGGCTTCCTTCCCCCTCCTGCAATTATAAACATTATTAACTGTTGTTAAAAATAATAATTAATGAATAATAATTCATTTGATCCCGCAATTGTAATTAAAAGTTTATTTTAATATTTTTTATATTTTTAAATAATTAATTTTAAAAGTCAATAAATTTATCAAAAATATATGAAATATATAATTTTTTAAATTATAAAATATTTCTTATCATCATCATCATCATTTTGTAAAAGAGATACTAGTTATAAACTTTTATAAAATTATACATATTTTAAATTACTTACCCTCAAAGTTTTTCTATACTATATTATACATATTGTGTAATTTCATGCAAAAATTAAAATTTGTCAAGATATAAAATCATTTGCAAAAGAATGTTTAAAGATTTTAATACAAAATGTTTTTTCACACACAAAATAAATAAATAAAAGTTGATGTTTTTACACAAAAATCATCATAATAAAAAAGATTTATATATTATGCACCATTTTAAAAAAATTTACAAAATTTGCACCCAATTTTTACACGGTAGCATAAGACGCGGTGTATGGATTGCGCCTTTCAACACGTGGCATAAGGCGCGGTGCATGGGTCGCGCCTTTCTGCAAAGGTTGTTAGATCGAGAAATATATCTGAAAAGGTGTTTGACAGGTAAATATATAACGAAAATGTGATTTTTGGAGAAAATCGAAAAGAGTAAAATTTAAAGATAATTGTTGTAGTTTACCCTATTAATAATTATTGTTGAAATTTTAGTAGCGACAAAAACTTATTGATTCTAGGGTTTAAACGAGTAATGTCGAGTTTAAGTATTATTGAGCCTCAAACTTAAACTTGAGTCTAGACTTTAAATACATGAAAATCTTACAATGTATGTAAAAAATCAATACATAAATATTAATATTATCAATAAATTATTTTTAAAAAAAATAAATACTAATATATTATAATTTTGAATTGTTTCTGAATTCGAGTTGAATATCAAATAACTCAAGTTAGATCATTAAAAATTCAAATCAAACTCGAACTCAAATCAAATATTTATTAAACTTTAATCGAATTAATCTCAAATAATTTCCAATATATCCGGTCTCATTTCTAGACTAATCGATACTTCACTCACCGTTTATGTGCCTGATCCTGCAAAAGTCGTCGCTTTTTCATAAAATTACCATCTTTCCAAAAATAGTGGTTCTGTAATTAAAAATTAAAAAGAGAAAAAGCACACAAACTGTCTTTCTATTAATGGTGGTTTGAGTGGAACTCTACGCAGCCCATTAAAGCCATCCAAATATTCTCTCCTCTCTTTTAACTTCTACTGACGAAATACCCAACAAATAACAAACTCGTCTCCTTCCCTTCCTCTCCCAAATTTCCTTATGGTTTTGGGGAAAATCCAAATTTGTTCACTTCAATTTGGGTCTCACTTCTTCATGAAAATCTTTTATTTATAGATAGATATTTATAACTACTTCCACTTTGTTTCCCAAAGTATCTTCTTCAGCAGCAAAAAAGTATTCATGGGAAACATCGGAAGTAGCGGAAACGGCTGGCGGCGGAACGGCACTCGCCGAAACCACCCTCCTCCGTGACGGCCGCCTGCTCCAGCACAATCTCAACCCGAAATCGCTGGCAATCGCTACGTCTTCGCTGCTGCCACGCCTTACCCGCTCCAGTATCCCAACACGAACCCACCCCATTATTATCAGTATCCAGGCTACTATCAGCCTCAGCCGCCGGTTCCCTTGCCTCTTCCGGCGCCTTACTATCATCACCATCGAGTGGTCCTCAGATGGAATCCGCCAGTTGGAGTAGGTATGGTTATGGACCGATGATTCCGCCTCCACCACCGGTGCCGTATATTGAGCATCAGAAGGCGGTTACTATAAGGAATGACGTTAATTTGAAGAAGGAAAGTTTGAAATTGGTACCTGACGAGGAGAATCCTGAAAAGCTTTTGGTTTCTTTCGCTTCTGATGCTACTCTTGCTGGAAGGTATAAAAAATTAATATTTTCGAACAAAGTTCCAATTTTTGTTCTCAATGAGAATCACTGGTTGCAGCTGTGAATATGGGTTGTTTTTTATCATCTGTGGATAGAATTGATGTGATTATTGTGTTAAAACTATCTTCATTTTTAGAGTTTGAGATGTCATATTAGAACGAAAAGTGTATTGCCTTTTGATAGAGAACTTTTAGAGGGTTTAAGGTTTGTGAATGGATTTTTAAATTATAGATTTTATTTTTCTTGAAATTGTTACCTGATGAGGAGAATCCCCGCTAGTTTTTGGTACTTTGTTTTTTTCACTTCTGATGCTACTCTTGCTGGAAGGTATAAAATTCAACCTTTTCAGATAAATTTTAATTTTTGTTGTCAATGAGAATCATTGGTCTCAGCAATGAATATGAGCTCCTTTTTATTGGAATTTAACGCCATGGATATGGTTGATGTAATTAAGGTTTGCCAGACGATTTTTAAAATATAGAACAATGAAAGATTGGACACCGTTTGTTAACTTTAAGTGTTGATTTTGTTGTTCGTCAGTTATATTTCGAGGTCTTAAGACTTCCTTGTTTATATGGGGTCTGACAGTGATCAAAGAACTCGATTGTCTGGAAAAAGGAAGAAAAATGGTATTTCGCAATGGTTAATGTGTTTTGAGGTCTTCCCCACCTCTGTTTGTCGAAGTTCAGGCTCTTTGATTTTCTTGTTTTACTTGAGAGAAAGTGTCAATAGCTTTAATATGATGAAAACTAAAATGATGGTGATATTGTGTGTCCTAGTAATCGACTAGATGAGCTCTATGCTTTTGCTTGAATGAAGTGTTACAATGGATAATGGTTTGTTGATCAACACAGCTATGATCTGGCTGAATTTCTTGTAAAACATTCTTATGATCCTTCTCTTTTGGTTTTCGTTTTTGTTTTTATCATAGTATGGCACACTTTGGATTTTTTTTAACAATGTCATTTATGGTACTTCTGTTTCTTATTCATCATGAGAAAAGCAGTACTTATTTAATGGAGTGGATTCATGTAACCTTTCCGACAAGCTTTTTCCTTTTCTTCTTGCTAGCTATTTTTATGCATTTATTTCATATGCAGCATCACATCTGATGTTCAATGTTGCATATCTTCGTTGAAGGGTTGCCATTATTTGAATCTTGTTGTGTTCTGATATTGAACTTAACAAGATGTAGTTTTTGCTTTGCTCTGCAAACAGGATGACTGTTATTTTCTTTGCAAAAGAAGGTGAAAACTGTGATCTAACACCAATGAAGGAAAGTATTCTACCACCAGTTACCGTGCCTTTCGAACAAGGTCTCGGACAGAAGTTCACACAGCCCTCTGGAACAGGGATTGATTTCTCTATGTTTGAGGAGTCCGAGTTAGTGAAAGTAGATGCGGATATCTATCATCTGGCAGTGAAAGCAGAGGCATTGCCTGTCAACCAGGATAGGTCAGGCGGAGACCAAGCATCGGGAGCCATGAATTCTCAGATAACTCAGGCCGTGCTTGAGAAGGAGAAGGGTGAATACCACACTAGAGTAGTGAAACAGATAATGTGGGTGAGTGGGGTAAGGTATGAATTGCAAGAAATATATGGGATTGGAAATTCAGTTGATGACAGTGTTGATGCAAATGATCCTGGAAAAGAATGTGTCATTTGCCTTTCGGAGTCCCGGGACACAACTGTTCTTCCCTGCAGGCACATGGTAAAACTCGAATCATCTGCTTCATTTATTCTTTTCTTTGATCGTTTTATGTTTTCCATATTTAAAAAAAAAATTGTTGGTTATGAAGTGCATGTGCAGCTCTTGTGCAAAGGTTTTGAGATGCCAAAGCAATCGCTGCCCAATATGTAGGCAACCAATTGAAAGGCTTTTGGAGATAAAGGTCAACAATGGCCCTGATGAATGAGATGAAATTATGTTTCTTCCTGTATAGTAATAGTACCCTATTGGTTTTCTTTTGCCTTTTGCCTTTTTTCTCTCTTTTGATCTCACACTATATGTTTGTCAGGTCATTGTAATAATCAAACAGGAAGCTATAACAATTAATGCTACAACATATACAATGAATGAATTTCACATTACAACTTGCTTGAATGTGAAATTTTCTTTTTTGATCTGTTCTCAAAAATCACGTTTCATTCAAATCAAAAAATATGATTTCCCAAAATTTCAAGATTAACTTTTGAAGTCCATGAAACTATTATGTGCTTGAAACTATTATGTGCTTGAAGCTATCAGTATGTTCAACATCAGTTTTTCAATGATCCAACAAATGCTATAATCTTAATGGCTATGTTGCATCACCAATAATATATATAATAACTCAAATTTACCTCTTAAGAATACTAATCTTAGAGGAGCAATTTCCTGTTATTCCTGTCAGTGTCAAATATTTAGGAATAGACGTTTGTACTTTTATAATGGAGGTTCTTTCCTCCACACCTCTGTGCTGTCAATGGCAATTTTTGTCCTTTGAATATACAATGGATTCAGATGCTTCATCTCATTGCAATTCAATTCGGTTCAAACAGTTGTACTTGCAAAAACCAACAGGTTAAAGAGAGATGAACGGCCCACGCTAGCAAATAGAAATGCAACTTCGGCAGAAAAAAAGGGCCTTTCGTTTTGCCTTGAATCTTTGATGATAGTCTGATCATTGCTTGTAGCTAGAACCGCCAATTTTGCTGGAAAGCAATGGTTTATCCTTGGTGCTTAACAATGTTTCGGTGTTGCTTGATTGGCTTTCTGCAGCGCCTGGTCTCATCCAGATTTTTATGTGCCCCTCTTGACAAACTGTAAGCACAGAGTTCTGGGTAAAAATTAAGCCAGAGAGGGGTTCGTTGTGAACACGATGAGCAACCAGTGGTGAAATTTTTGGGACATCTTGAATGCTTGAGGCTGGTTGCAAGGTACCCAAGGGGTATGCATTGTCCCAGTGGGAAGACTGGCTCCCTGCACTGTAAGTAGGGGACCCTCCGGCGCATCGACGCAATGGCACCACAATTTCATCCATTTCCAGGTCCCACAATAACAACTGTGTGTCCTACACAAAAGAAAGCAGTAATGAGATGGAAAACGGAGGTAACCCCTACCTCTAGGAACACTGCTTCATGACATAAACATAAGTTTGAAGCATCTATAACTTGCAGAAGCAAGCCATTTGTGGAAATTAAGAGTTGAATCCTCAAACAAAATCAAGAAACAATCAGAATGCATGAGCAGGTTGAACATTGGGAGAACATCGCACCAAGATGGAAATTATGATGGTAGGCAGTCATTATTTTGACCAGACCATATACCTGACCAACAGAACCAAAACGGTACATCACAGTCTCTCCTGTGCCATCGGTATTGGGTGCTGACCAATATGAATCAAACGCCACTCCACTGAGCTGTTTGCACCAGTTCATAATAGGTCATCATCATCAAAAATAAATAAACAGAATCCTTCATTAGAAGATAAAAATCATACCCACGAGTTGTGCCCCTCACCCCATGCAACAATCTTCCGATCGTCCAAACTCCAAACTTGAACCAAGTCATCTTCACCTCCGGTCAGAATATATTTCCCATCCGTGCTGTTTTGTGGATGTTGTCGTCAATGACGTTTTATTTTTTATATAAAAGGAACAGAACTTGACAAATTGAAAACACAGTACACTCTAGATAAACAGCCACAGTTTTAAAAAGTTAAAACAAAAATAGATCACCTCCAAGCACAACATAGTACAGCACCATAATAACTTTTTCCACCACATACGAGCTGTTCTTTCGAATAATCAAACACTCGCAGATAACCTGCACTCAGCATATTAAAAGAGAAAGGGGAAGGTTAAAGTTCAAACAAACTACAAAAGAAAATGACCAGAAAATGTAAATTTTGAGAATTTGAATTAATACCATCTCTTCCGACGGTAGCCAAGTAGGCTCCGTCAAAGGAGAAAGAAATGCTATTAATTGTCCCTTGACAAACATGCCATCTAGCAATTGGATTACTCTGCAAGTAAAAATGGCAAGTCAACAAAGTTACAGACAATGAATACATAGAAAGTCTGGAGTAATATATATTATTGCTTCCTCTATAATATAAAACAACAGTCAGACTAATCCCAAATTATGGTGCTAGGGTGGGTCCTCTATCTTGCCACATACTGTAGAAATCAGAGTAATGGTATAGAAATCAGAGTAATTCTCTGTATTTTCTTATTCTTTTCAATATGACAGATTACATATTTATATACAAAATATCTCTTTAAAGTAGGAAATTCTAAGGAAAAATAATAATCCTAGGATATGATACCTTAAAATAAGGGATTGTAGAAATCTATTTACAAAATCATATCTCTATAGGAATGGTAACAAATCATATCTCTATAGGAATGGTAACAAATCATTTCTATAATTCCTACACTCCCCCTCAAGCTGGAGAATATACATTGTATAATCACAGCTTGAATAGGAATTTATTGAAAACAGGCTTTGTCAAAGCCTTAGTAAGAATGTCTACAACTTGTTCTTCTGAAGGAATGTATGAAAGTGTAGCTGTTTTTGTTAACTTGATCAGCAATAAAATGCCTATCAATCTCAACATGCTTTGTCCGATCATGTTGAACTGGGTTCTTGGCAATTTGAATAGCAGATTGATTATCACACAAAACTTCAAAGTGATCCTCTTGATTAGTGACAAGTTATTTCAGTAGTTTAAGTAGCCAAATTCCTTTGCATATTCCCAATGCTAGTGCTCTGAATTCAGCTTCAACACTACTTCTTGAAACGACAGATTGTTTCTTACTTCTCCAAGTTGTAAGGTTTCCCCAAACAAAGGTGCAGTAGCCACTAGTGGATCTCCTTTCAATAAGGTCTCCGGCCCAACTAGAATCTGTAAAGAACTTAACAGTTCTGTCTTGTGTCTTCTTAAACATTAAACCGTGTCCTGGAGTTTTCTTCAAGTACTTGAGAATTCTATTTGCTGCTGCCATATGCTCTTCAGTATGATTGGTCATGTGTTGACTTATCACATTTACAGGAAATGTTATATCTGGCCTTGTCACGGATAAATAAATTAGTTTCTCAACTAATCTTTGAAATTTCTCTTTGTCTATTAAGGACCCATCTTCTTTGTTGAATTTTAAGCTTGCCTCATTGGTGTATCATTCAGCTTACAACCAAGAAAACCAGTTTCTTTGAGTAAATCAAGTACATATTTTCTTTGGTTGATCACAAGTCTTTCTTTTGACCTTGCCACCTCCATTCCTAGGAAATACCTTAGCTTTCCCAAGTCCTTGGTTTCGAATTCCTTATTTAACAACTTTTTCAAATTGCAAATCTCTTCTTCATCATCTCCGGTAAGAATTATATCGTCCACGTACACAAGAAGGATAGCTTTCTTATCTGTAGAAGTTACATTGATGAAATGAGTATGATCGGCGAGGGACTGCTTGTAGCCGTTTTTTAGGATGACTTTAGTGAACCTCTCGAACCAAGCTCTGGGTGATTGTTTTAACCCGTATAGAGACTTGTTGAGCTTGCAAACCTTATTGCTACCTTCAGCAGACTGTAAGCCAGGTGGCATTTTTATATAGACTTCTTCTTATAGTTGGCCATTAAGAAAAGCGTTTTTTACATCAAGTTGGTGTAATTGCCAATCGCAATTTACAGCCAATCGCGACAGGTGCAAAAGTTTCTGTGAAATCTATCCCATATGTTTGCGTAAAACCTTTGGCCACTAGTCTCACTTTGTATCGTTGGATGCTACCATTAGAGTTATACTTTACAGCAAAGATTCATTTACAGCCAACAACCTTTTTTCCTTGAGGAAGGTTTGTAACAGTCTAAGTAGCATTTTTCTCTAGTGCAGAAATTTCCTCTTTAACAGCCCTTCTCCATTTAGAATCCTTTAGAGCTTCAGTTATGCTTGTAGGAACCTGTTCTTTATCCAAGGTTGTTGTAAATGCTTGAAAAGAAGGCATCAGAGAATTATAACCAGCAAATTTTTCAATAGGATGCTTGGTACACTGTCTAACCCCTTTTCTAATAGCAATAGGGAAGTCATCTAGAGTAGTGGAAGTACACGTACTAATTTCTTCTTCTATTTCGACAGCTGGACCCAAATCCAATTCTCGGCAAGAATCAGATTGCAAAACAGCCTCAGGAATGTGTTTTCTTTTCCTTGTATAGAAACGGAACTGTTTGATTGGTGTTGTTTGTGGAAGATTTTGAATGGGAGTAGGTTTATTTTCAGAAAGGGTATTTAAAGTGGGTATGGGTGAAGTAGTGATAGGAATTACCGGTGGATCAATGTGAGTAGTTACAGATGACAAATATATAGGTAAAGACAAGGATGATGACAATTCTGAAGGTTGAGAATGAAAAGTGGGTGGAGATACCTGATATAGCTGAAAATCCCTCCATGTCTCCCCTGAATTTCAACCTGAATGAAATAGGGAACCTGCTCATAAAAAGTGATATCCATAGTAGTGAAAAATCTTTTAGAAGGAGGATGATAGCATTTATAATCCTTCTTGAGTGAAGAATACCCAACCAATACACACTTTATAGACTTAGGATCTAACTTGGACTTATTAGTAGCATTGTTTTGGATAAAAACAGTACAACCAAATATTTTAAGAGGTAGAATAGAGGATAAATGTGGAAAGAATTGCAAAAATATAGATTGAGGTGTTTTAAAGTGTAAAATCTTACTAGGCATTCGATTGATCAAATATGTGGCAGTTAATAAGGCTTCCCCCCACAAATATTTTGGAACATTAGTAGTAAATAGTAGTGAACGAGTAACTTCAAGGAGGTGTCTATTTTTCCTTTCGGCAACGCCGTTTTGTTGTGGGGTTCCAACACAAGAACTAAGCTGAACTATACCATTTTCCCTGAAAAAAACACCCAAAGACTTAGCAAAAAATTCACTGCCATTATCAGATTTAAAGAGTGGATTTTGGTTCCAAATTGAGTGAGAACTAAGTTATAAAATTGGGCAAAAACACCCGCAGTTTCGGATTTATCTTTGAGCAAATAAGTCCAAGTTATCATACTGTGATCATCAATGAAAGTGATAAACCACTTACAATTATCAACATTCTTCACCCGAGAAGGACCCCAAATATCACTGTGGATCAAGGAAAAAGGGTGAGAAGGTTTGTATTTAGAAGGAGAATAAGATGATTTAGTGTGTTTGGTAAGAGAGCAAACTTTGCAAGAAAATGAAGTTGGCTTTTTATTAATGAATAGAGCAGGAAACAACTTTGCAAGATAATGGAAACTAGGATGGCCTAAACGAAAGTGCCATAGCATAACGGTATCATTTTGTTCTAAAGCGGTGAACGATTTAGAGATCTCGGTTGTAATAGATGAAGGGAGGATGTAGAGGTCATCCTGCAAGCTGGCCTTACCAATCATCTTCTTTGAGTTCAGTGCCTGCAAAGTACAGTCAATATCAGTAAAAATTACAGAGCAGTGCAAGTCGATGGAAAGTTTACGAACTGAAATGAGATTGCAAGCCAGAGTTGGTACAAAGAGAACATTTTTAAGTGTCATATGTTCATTGAGAACCACAATGCCATGACCTTCTATTTTGCACATGGAACCATCAGCTGTTTTGACTGCCTTATCGACGTTTGGGAAAAAATTATAAAACAACCCCTTGTTACCAGTCATATGATCTGTTGCACCAGAATCGAGGATCCAATTAGGAGTCAACTGAGAAGATAAAAAAGCTATAGGATAAGGGTTACCTTCTGATTCTTTTATGACCAGATTACATTCACAAGGCCCCTGAAACTTTTCAAACAGTTTCTGAAGTTCAACAATTTGTTCTTTGGTGAAGCGAGTGACAGAGTTGGCAGTCACTAGGCTAGATTTATTATCTTGAGAGGTCTTGGACTTCCAGTCCTGAGGTTTACCATGAATCTTCCAACACTTCTCTTTAGAGTGGCCGGGCTTTTTGCAATGTTCACACCAAGGTCTCCCCTGTTTCGAAGTATTAGATGATTGATGAGTAAGTAAGGCAGATCCTTCAGGAGTGGAATATGGTTCATTAGGCAGCATCACACACCGACGACTTTCTTTCTTCTTGACAATAACGAAAGCCTCTCAAAGGGAGGGAAGAGGAGAAATAGCCAGTACTCGGCCACGAACCTCGTCCAATTCCTTGTTTAAGCCTTGGAGAAATTGAAAAAGTCTTCGCTAAGTTACAATTTTCTGGTAAAGGGTAGCATCTCTTGGATCTGCCCAATCATGTTGTGCATACAAATCTAATTGTTGCCAAAAGCCGGTTAAGGTATTGTAGTAGAGAGTGACAGGCATAGTTCCCTGTTTGAGAGTGGCTGCTTGATCTTCAATGTGATATAACTCGGCAATATTATCAGTGCTAGAGTATGTTTCGCGGACTGCACTCCAAATTTCAGCGGCTGTGTTGTACAGAAGAAAATTTCTGCTGATACTCAGGATCATGGAATTGAGGAGCCAAGTCATAACTTGACCATTGTCACGCATCCACTTAGAAAAAACATTGTCAGTCGCAGCAGGCTTCTGGATTTCACCAGTAACATAGCCCAATTTTTCTCTGCCTAAGAGAAAAATTTTAACCGATTGGGACCATTTAAGAAAATTGTTGCCATTCAATCGATGGCATGTAATAACCAGACCGGATGATTCTGTTTGAGTGTTAGAATCAGAAAGATTTTCTGGATTTGAAATAATCTCCCGAGTTATCGAAGGAGATGTAGGAGAAGAAGTTGCGGACATGGTCTAGGTTGGAAAGAAACTGTAACCTAAGCTGATACCATGTAGAAATCAGAGTAATGGTATAGAAATCAGAGTAATTCTTTGTATTTTCTTATTCTTTTCAATATGACAGATTACATATTTATATACAAAATATCTCTCTAAAGTAGGAAACTCTAAGAAAGGAAAAATAATAATCCTAGGATATGATCCCTTAAAATAAGGGATTGTAGAAATCTATTTACAAAATCATATCTCTATAGGAATGGTAACAAATCATCTCTATAATTCCTACACATACCAAGACTGTCATAGCATTAACTATAACAAAATAAATATTTATACCAGCAAGCAAGCACAACACTAAATCTTATTTCCTTTTTCTTTCATTCTCATACTACAGTAGCAGTTAATGAATTGACTAAAGGTTTTGAGGATGCATGATTAAAAATATTGGCTTCTACATAATTACTTGCAGCTTTTCCAGAAAAAAAACTAGTAAATAAAAAAGCATAGGCAAAATTAGGACTAATTGCAGCTGTCTATTAAATTTAGGTGTCAATCACTATTTTTAGACTCTAGGTCATGTATGTTGTAGTGAAAAATAAGTTATAAGCAGGCAAGACCTACTAGAACCATACAGATGATATGATATTAATGACCTCCGGCTTTAGAAAATAGTTCTAACTGTAAAGAATACCAATTTCAAGAAGCATACACAAATGAGAAAGTCAAAATTCTAAAATGAACACTTACTAGTACCTTACTGTAGCGTGCATGCGATACAGAAAATTGAGTTTGGTCTTTTATAACAGAAAATGTAGTATCACCAGCAGCATCCTTGTTCTGGAGGGGAAAAGAGAAAAGCTCAAAAATAAAAACATATTGCATAGAACATCATGTAATATGTAAGTTGTATCCCAGATGGAAAGAGCCATCTAATTATTAGAAACTTGCCTTTTCATACACATACATATTTCCATCAGCATGAGCAACAACAAAAGCACCATCACCCCCAGGAACCCATGTGATACTAGTACAGCGACTGCTGGAAACAAGAAGCATTAATCGACGTGTAGAGCCAACACACAGTCACGCACACTAAATATATATATACGCACACACATCAATATTGAAGATAACACCAATCAGTGACAAAATTTTGTTGTCCTCTATCATCCTAAGGGAAGCCCAAGAGGAAAGCAAAACTGGAAGAGAAATTATATGTTGAATATTGCAAATTAGGATAACAATCGATTCACCAAGAGACCAACTCAGTTGCTGAATTTAAGAGGATAGTATTGACACCTTATAAATTCAGATTGAATATCAATGTCAAAGAGAAAGCAAATGAAGCACTCTAGAGAAAGGTCTCAAAGGTGGATGGAAATTAAATTTATGGTTGACCAAAAAGGCAATATTGTCCTCGTAAAACAACAAATGTGTATTCGAAATAAATATATTTTTATAATGGTTTCATGGGGTAAGCTACATATGCACCATCTGAAAGAAAAACTAAGCTAATAAGATGTCATTGAAGATTATCCTGCCGGCGAGCCATTGGGTGTTAGAATCAGTCTTCATGCAACCCTAGAAATAGGAGACATGAACCTACAAGAATCAGAACGCAGGAAGACCTAAAACAGAACATGCTAAACATGGAAACTTAAAATATAATTTAGCAGGGGAAAACGGTAGAAAAAGTAGAACTTCGAAAAAGTCGGAAAATATATAAAAGATATTGCAATCTGAATCACGCCTGCTATTGACAGAACCATCTTTATTGTAATGCAGTGCCCCAACAAGCTTCTTTCCAACATCTTGCAACTGCTGTCTCAGTGACACTGAGTAAACTACAGTAATGAAACAGAACTCACAAATTTGCTGAGTTTAAACCTTGGAATCAAAATTGCAAATCAGAACAATGATTACCATCCCCAGAATTCAACCCAATGAGCAAATCATGCCCCTCTTTGGCATCCTGATCAAATGCATGGCAAACAGGGTTTGAATTGCTGAAATGGATAGACTTTATCGGATCCTATGTTAAACACCAAGATTCTTAAAATAGCTCAATGTAAATCAGTTTAGATTCCTCAAATATCTTAACAAGTCAAATTCTAAATTACCTTATCCTGCGAATTCATATCACTTATAAAAATAGCATCACCAACATTGGAAATTAAATAAGTTCCTTTCCCATCAAAATTTGTATTAGTCAATGAATTGCTCGAAGTTGAAGCACCCAACGACCCACCAATCTTACTTGTACTACTAATATTTTTACTCCCACCATTCCCTCCAACAAAGCTAAGTGCACGGCTTCCATTCCCAGAGCTTAGCCACCTTGCTGCTGCTGATTTTACCCCGGCGCTAGCACTGAAGCTGGACGATGAAGCCGTTGGAGTTGACGGAGCTGGATTTTCCTTTAGATGTGCAAGGGTAACCTAAAAAATCAATTTTGAAACAGAACAATTGAAATTTGAAGTTTAAGGGAATTAATTTAAAGTCTTTCAGTCAACAATGCTAAAGTTGAGCATAAAAAAAATAACCTAACAAAACCTGCCCATTCAGTGCTTCCAACAATTGGTTATATGTTAAAACCCTATTTTTACAAATATGTTGGAAATGCTATTATCTAATTATAGACTTTAAGTATAAAAACACCAAATTAAAATTCTGCACTACAAAAAATACCTACTTAAAGTGAAACTATAAAGATGGATCTCGATTATAACCCTAGAAATTTGAAGCTACCTGAGTAACAGTCTTGCCATGAGCGTAGTGAAGAAGGCTAGAAGGGTGAGTCTTTTCGTAGTGAAGCTTATATCGTCCTTCTGGAGTTTTAAAATAAGTCTTCAAACCCGACGATTGCGCGCTCGCCGATGAAGAAGGTGTCGAAATCATGCCGTTAGCTGTGTTGATCATGCCGCCTATTAGTCATACAGCCGATAACACAATCTGATCATAACACTTTAGGGTTTCTTTTTCTTTCTTCTACCTTGCCTTCTCAATGTTCAAAATTTCTTATTAACCAAGACAAAAATAATAAAACCCAAAAAAGAAAAGACCTCTCTTTTTGTTCTTCAATGGCAATAGCCGATGGAGATCAAAGAAAGGAGCTAATAGAAGGTGGGGGAGGGATCCTGTGGTTGCAGCTTATGATAAGTGTCTCAGTTTGCACTGATGGGGGTGCGCAATCTGTGTTTTTTGCTTCATTTGCTTTGATTAGGTGTAGTTAAGAGTTTGACTTTGAGGCGAAATCAGAGGAAAATCAACGCAGTGGACGGTGGAGATGGGGGATAGATGGTAGAAGAGAGAGGATTGGGAGAGACGGACTCGATGAGATTGCAGAGAAAATTGCAACGGGAGATGTTCTCTTTGTTTTCTTTGATTTTTAGTGTTTTGAGATTTGATTAAATATATTTAAGAAATTTTAGCTTCAATTTTATGTTTGCTCTTTTACTTAAAAAAAATTTTATGGGCTTTCAAGCCTTAATCCTAATTAAAAAAAAGATAAATTACACGAATCATCACTGTACTTAGTTATATTTTTTATTTCATTTATTGTACTTTAAATCGTTCAATTTTCGTCCGCTATTTTGCGGTAGCACCACCGTCTGAAATAAAAATCCGGGAAAATAACGGTGGGCAGCAGATTCACGCTAAAATCGATCGATCGCGTCTACAATCTAACGGGTAACGGTGAATAACATCGTTAACGGACGCTATTACCGTTATCTACCGTTAATGTGGAAAAAAAAAGTTGAATCAAAAGTTTTTTTTGTTTAAAAAAATGAAAGGTTGGGGGAGGGGGAGTTGAGAGACTAGAGAGAGCTTTGCAAAGAGTTTTACCGTGAGATTGGAGAGAGCTTTACCGTGATATTGGAGAGAACTTTACCGTGGGAGGGGGGAGTTGAGAGACCGGAGAGAGTTTGTCGTGGGAGGGGTAGGGGTATTAATCTGCGTGGGAGTGGGTTTGGGTGGGGGGAAGGGGAGTTGTGTAACATCTCGATGTAATACCCCAATTTAGGGGCTAAAATTAAGAAATTATAAAACATTGGATTTAATTGGTATATTGGATGAAAATTGAGGATTAAATTGAAAAATCGTATAATTGGCAGACCATTTTAAGAAGTGTAAGAATTTCAGTGGCTAAACTCTCTCCCCGTTTTGCAGATGGCATTTTTCCCAGTTTTTCTCCTCCATCAACCCTCATTTGAACTTCGATCTACTCGCCGTCCGACCTCCGATCGACGAACCGAAACCACCATCGTGTTTGTTGTTGACCGATAAACAAAACCCCCTCAAACCTTTCATCGTGAATCGTCGTCGTTCGTCGTTAATTTCAGTTGGAAGTATCGTCGGTTTTAACTCAATTTCAGTTGGATTTTCGTTGATTCACGATGATCCGACCATTCGTTTTTTACACCTCCCGCATCATCATGTTCCTTGCATCGTTCCGAGTCCACCGGTATCCTCCGTTTCTCATTCGTCACTGGCAAGTGGAGGGGTGAGAAAGTCAAAGTTTTCAATGTTTCGGAATCGAGCTCTCCGCCGTTCAAAATTGTGAACCGAGCTTGGTAAGTGTCTCAAAATACCTTAAAATAATTTTTCGGGAATTTTCCGACACCTTATCAATGTTCACGCGCCGCACGCGCCGCCACTGCGCGTAGGGGTGCTAATTTTGTAATTAAATTCTGTTAGGGTGATATTTGTGTAAAATTCGGGTGTTAGTTTTGTAAATATTTTTCGAAGGTGGCTAAATTTGTAATTAATTTCTGTTAGGGTGATATTTGTGTAAAACGGTCGACTGTTGACTGTTGACCGTTGACCGGCGTTGACCACTGTTGACCAAAACTTTGACCGACATTGACCAGGCGTTGAACAACCTTTAACTTTGATCTGGTACACCTATCCTGACGTTTTTCGACGTCATGAGTTCGATTCAACAGTCTGTTTTTTGAAATTCAGACCCAAAAGCCTTGAAATTACCATTCAAACCCGTTGACTTTGATTGAAAGTCAAATTTTTTGAAAAGTCATATTTTATGTTTTTGACGTCCTAAATCAGTTTTTAGGGTCCGTTTCGCCAAACTCAAACCCGGTAAGCTATTTTTGACTAATTTATCACCCGATTCGATCCGTTTTTTGGAATTAAGCTCCATTTTTTATGTAATTTATGTTGATATGCATCTGAGAAATTATTGGAAGTTGATTTCAAGATCGAGGACGTTCAAATGGAATTTAATGGTTGATCAGTATGGCACAAAAATCGAGTTAATACATTACTACCTCTTTATGCTTTATAGAACATGTTGGTATTGGTAAATGCATGAATGGAAATGTTTGGTCTCATATGTGTAATTAATGAAGTTCTACACTCGATACGAATGAGGTAGAAAGTAGGTAACTAAATATGGCTCAGATGACTATTATAGGAATTGGAGGACAGTTGGAATTAAATTACAAGTTTTGGAATTAAGTGATAAAGGAATCAACCATGGATATGTAGATTATAATTTATCTCGTTAAAGGTACTTGGATGATAAATTATGAGAATATTTCGATTAAGTAAAATTACGAAAATACTCCTATGTTGTAAAATGACAAGAATTGTCCTTGGAAGTTGATTAATAACTATGAAAAGACTTATTGATCTGATAAAACTACAGATGTGTATAAGAAATGATAATTTGCTTAGAAAATTTGGATACCCAGTTTTTAACCAAAAGAGGGGTTGTGCAAGATACTATAAGTCTGTTAATGGAATCATTTCAAGATCAGATAATGTTCAAGAAAGCAATTAATCATAGGATCTCTAATTTATATTATTTTTGTTAAGAGTTAATACCGAAATTATCTAGTTAATAAATTACGAAAATGCCTCGAGAGGTAAAATAGTCCGAGTTGACCCTGAATGAGAAAGTACTTTGAGGATTCATACTTAACTCGATTAAGTACGGATTTGATTGTTAAGATTATGTCTTTGTACAGAAAATTCCTGATAACCTGATTGTAACTTCTGAGAAGGCAATGGACCTGAAAATCTCCGAGTTAAGAATAACTTATCGATAGTGCTCTTTTGATATAATTGTACGAAATGACTGAAATAAATGATAAGTTTAAATTCGATAATAAGATCGGACGGAAGGAAATGATTGTAATACACTGGATCTGTAAAATGACCAGAATACCCTGGAATGGAAATGACCCAAGAACATCACCAAGCTCAGGAATGATTGGATATCCTCGAGCTCTGAAATAAATGGAATAAAACTGAACACTAAAATGACCAAAATACCCTTATGGCCTATACTAAGTAAATGTCTTGGATTAATTAAGGAATCCAAATAAGCATATGTGTTGGAATACCTTTAAAAGTTATGGAACATAGCTTAAGTGAGTTGATCAATCTTAATGATAGGTCAGTACCTGGACGACATAGATATTGCTTGAATGTGTGTTCATCTCCTCAAGTGTGGCTTGATGATAATTTTGGAAGTTTTCAACTCAGCTAAACTCTAGTTCGCATTCGATATTAAGAAGTGAATATTCATTAGACAAATCAACTACGATTATCAAATTGAATTGAACGGAAGTACAATATGTATCTGAAATTCAGAGACGTCCAAATTAATCTGTAAAACTCTGAAGTAACTTAATGGATTTGACTACTAAGTGAAATAAGTAACCTCAATGACTAAGAATTTAATAAGTGGTTTGGATGAGTCTGGAAACGTTAATGAACATACACAATGTACTGTTCTTCTTAGTCATGAACTACAAATCAAGCACGTCAGCATTTCATGATATTGTGGAAGCGTGAAAATGAAATAAAGACATTGAAAGATCTATTCAGTGATGATTCTGAAGATGATCTATGGACAAGAATTTTTGGTATTAAAGAGTAAATATTCTGGAAGAGTAATGAATTGACCAGTAGATAATTATCAGTTCTGGAGTTGTTCAGCTCGAGTTTCTCGATATTCCGATAGATCGACACAAATCGTAAATGTTCCGAACCTTCATTTCTTCCTTATCAACTCAAATCACATTCTGAATAATTAATGATTCCGTTAGTTATTGAACTCTTCCAATAGTGATTATGAATTCCGATATTCTATCGGTATACTAAAGATCCATGTTTCTCTACATGCTAAGATTATCCAGTACATCTAAATAATATATGTAAACTCTAGTGTGTTCCCTAACCACATGAATATTTTATCTGATTTTCGATTTGAATTATGTTATGATACTTGACATGGATTCTGATTTGATACTTGACCTGGATTCTGATCTGATACTTGACATGGATTTTGATATGATATTTGACCTGAATTATGTTTCGATTTTTTATATATCGGTTTACGGACGAACATGTTTTATTTGGAGTGTTTGGTTTGAGGGTTTTACTATAGTTTTTGTTATGGTTCTGGGGAACCTACACATTATGGAGTGTTTGGTTGGACTGATTACTATCGTTTTTGATAAATGTTTTATGGGAGGGTGCTGTTGGAGGAAGTTACCATTACCGTTACTGCAGGCTCTTCTGCTTTGTGGTCAGGGCCTTACTTGGAGTGTTGGTGGGTGTATGGTTCTGAGGAAACTATACATTATGGAGTGTTCAGTTGGAGGGATTAATATGGTTTTTAAATAAAAATATGTTTTAAATTGCCACTATTTTAAAAGAAAAGATATGAATATTTTCATTGGTTTTGCGGGAACACACTAGACAATCTGTTATGATCTCCTGAACCCAGTCATCCGAAATATTTCCCTTCGAACGAAAATATTATTGTCTGTTACTACCTGAGATATCAATGGGACCTCAGCTCAGCCTAAAAATATGTACATGTCTGAATCAATAAGGAAATATACTTTTATATGTATCTGTACGTTCTTCAGCATCATCTGGTAGTTTTGTATTACTGAGCTTTCAAAAGCCCACTCTGTTACTCACATTTTCAGGTTAAAAGAATTGAACCAGTGCATCTATCGACATCAGTAAAGAAGTTCTTCCGGTGTTGTTTGCAGAGTATGGTATATCTAATTAGGGGGCATGTAATTGTATTTTGTTTTATATACGAGTCTAAAAATCTATTTTATTTCTGTATACTGTTAAATCATTTTTTTAAGTTATATGTTTTAATAAAAGTTTTAAATTTTCTACTATTTTTACAGTGGGTCGCTCCGGTGGCCCTAATGTGACACTCTAGATCAGATCGGGTTACCCGTATCGGTCTGAGGGGGTTACCTTTAGTGGTATCAGAGCTTTGGTTTGAGTCAAAATTTTCAAGATAGACTGGTCGGTCAAACGTCAAAAGATTCTGATCAATACATGCCCCTAGACTACAATCGTACTTCTCTGAGTCGGAACTCTAGGGCTGAGTCCCTATCTGTAACGAATAAACTGAAGTTTCTATTCGTTAAGGCTATACTTGTATGAAAAAGAAATACCAGTAACATCTGTCAAAACGAAGTAAAGTACCTCACGAGCCATGTGAGAGTTATTTATCTGAGAAATTCTGACTCGACTCCGGAAATGAAATTGGGATATGCTACTGCTCTATTAGCCGATTCTCATGACCAAGACTGAATTGATTACTCAAGAAAATTTTAGTTCGGATTCTTTTATTGAAATGAGGGAGAGTTCTGATAAGAATATATACTCAACTGGTTAAGGATTAGCGGATGATCAATATTTCTATAAAAACTACTTGAATATATGGAAGAATTGATAGAATTTTTCATTTTTGCAATTCTGTGACATGAATGAATTTCGAGGATGAAATTCTTTTAAGGATGGGAGAATTGTAACACCCTAATTTAGGGACTAAAATTAAAAATTATAAAGTATTGGATTTAATTGGTATATTAGATGAAAATTGAAGATTAAATTGAAAAATCATAGTTTAATCATTTTTCTTTATGACGGAATTATAAACTCTCTCTCCGTTTTGCAGATGGCATTTTTCCCAGTTTTCCTCCTCCATCAACCCTCCTTTGAACTCCGATCTACTCGTCGTCCAACCTCCGATCGACGAACCAAAACCACCATCGTGTTCGTTGTCGACCGATGAACAAAACTGCTCAAACCTTTCGTCGTGAATTATCATCGTTCGTCGTTAATTTTAGTCGGAAGTATCGTTGGTTTTAACTTAATTTCAGTTGGGTTCTCGTCGATTCACGACGATCCGACCATCTGTTTTCGACACGTCTCGCATCATCTATTTTCGATGTTTCGGAATCAAGCTCTCCGCTGTTCAAAATTATGAACCGAGCTTGGTAAATATCTCAAAATGCCTTAAAATAAATTTTAGGAATTTTTCCGACATTGTATCACTATTCACGCGCCACACTGGGGGTACTAATTTTGTAATTAATTTCTTTTAGGGTGATATTTATGTAAATTTGGGAGTTAGTTTTGTAAATATTTTTCGAAGGTGGCTAAATTTGTAATTAATTTCTATTAGGGTGATATTTATGTAAAACGATCGACTGTTGACCGCTGACCTGTGTTGACCACTGTTGACTAGAACTTTGACCGGGCGTTGAACGACCTTTAACTATGATCGGGTACACCTATCCTGACGTTTTTCGACGTACTGAGTTCGATTCTGCAGTTCGTTTTTTGAAATTCAGACCCGAAAGCCTTGAAATTGCCATTCAAACCCGTTGACTTTGATCGAAAAGTCAAAATTTTATAAAAGTCATATTTTATGTTTTTGAGTCCTAAATCTGTTTTTGGGGTTCATTTCGCCAAACTCGAACCCGATAAGCTATTTTTGACTGATTTATCACCCGATTCGATCCGTTTTTTCAGAATTAAACTCTATTTTTATGTAATTTCTGTTGATATGTATCTGAAGAATTATTGGAAGTTGATTTCAAGATCGAGGGCGTTCAAATGGAATTTAATGGTTGATCAGTATGGCACGAAAATCGAGATAATACATTACTACCTCTTTATGCTTTATAGAACATGTTGGTATTGGTAAATACATGAATGGAAATGTTTGGTCTCATATATGTAATTAATGAAGTTCTACACTCGATACGAATGCGGTATAAAGTAGGTAACTGAATATGACTTAGATGACTATTATAAGAATTGGAGGATAATTGGAATTAAATTACAAGTTTTGGAATTAAGTGATAAAAGAATCAACCATGGATATATAGATTATAATTTATCTCATTAAAGGTACTTGGATGATAAATTATGAGAATATTTCGACTAAGTAAAATTACGAAAATACTCCTATGTTGTAAAATGACAAGAATTGTCCCTATAAGTTGATTAATAACTCTGAAAAGACTTATTGATCTGATTAAACTACAGATGTGTATAAGAAATGTTAGTTTGCTTAGAAAATTTTGATACCCAAATTTTAACCCCAAGAGGGTTTGTGCAATATACTAGAAGTCAGTTAAACGAATCATTTCAAGACCAGAGAATGTTCAAGAAAGGAATTAATCATAGGATCTCTAATTTATATTATTTTTGTTAAGAGTTAATACCGAAATTATCTGGTTAAGAAATTTCGAAAATGCCTTGAGAGGTAAAATAGTTCGAGTTGACCCTGAATGAGAAAGTACTTTGAGAGTTCGTACTTAACTCGATTAAGTACGGATTTGATTGTTAAGATTATATCTTTGTACAGAAAATTCCTGATAACCTGATTGTAACTTCTGAGAAGGCAATGGACCTGAAAATCTCCGAGTTAAGAATAACTTATCGATAGTACTCTTTTGACAGAATTGTACAAAATGACTGAAATAAATGATAAGTTTAAATTCGATAATAAGATCGGACGGAAGGAAATGATTGTAATACACTGGATCTGTAAAATGACCAGAATACCCTGGAATGGAAATGACCCAAGAACATCACCAAGCTCGGTAATGATTGGATATCCTCGAGCTCTGAAATAAATAGAATAAAACTAAACACCAAAATAACCAAAATACCCTTATGGCCTATACTAAGTAAATGTCTTGGATTAATTAAGGAATCCAAATAAGCATAGTTGTTGGACTACCTTTAAATGTTATGGAACATAGCTTAAGTGAGTTGATCAATCTTAATGATAGGTCAGTACTTGAACGACATAAATATTGCTTGAATGCGTGTTTATCTTCTCAAGTGTTGCTTGATGATAATTTTGGAAGTTTTAAGCTCAGCTAAACTCTAGTTCGCATTCGATAATAAGAAGTAGATATTCATTAGACAAATCAACTACGACTATCAAATTGAATTGAACGGAAGTACAATATGTATTCAAAATTCAAAGACGTCGAAATTAATATGTAAAACTCTGAAGTAACTGAATGGATTTACTACTAAGTGAAATAAGTAACCTCAATGACTAAGAATTTAATAAGTGATTTGGATGAGTTTGTAAACGTTAATAAACATACACGATGTACTGTTCTTCTGGGACATGAACTACAAATCAAGCACGTCAGCATTTCATTATATTGTGGAGGCGTGAAAATGAAATAAAGACATTGAAAGATCTATTCAGCGATGATTCCGAAGATGATCTCTGGA
The DNA here is from genome assembly GCF_006381635.1 of Hibiscus syriacus. Taxonomy (NCBI): domain Eukaryota; kingdom Viridiplantae; phylum Streptophyta; class Magnoliopsida; order Malvales; family Malvaceae; genus Hibiscus; species Hibiscus syriacus. The sequence goes on along the minus strand of NW_024062727.1, from coordinate 156,008 downwards.
TAAGAATTTTTGGTATTAAATAATAAATATCCTGGAAGAGTAATGAATTGACCAGTAGATAAGTATCAGTTATGGGAGTTGTTCAGCTCAAGTTGCTCGATATTCCGATAGATCGACACAAACCGTAAATGTTTCGGACCTTCATTTCTTCCTTATCAGCTCAAATCACATTCTGAATAATTGATGATTCTGTCAGTTATTGAACTCTTCCAATATTGATTCTGAATTCTGATATTCTATCGGTATACTGAAATCCGTGTTTCTCTACATTATAAGATTATCCAGTACCTCTGAATAATATATGTAAACTCTAGTGTGTTCCCTAACCACATGAATATTTTATCTGATTTTCGATTTGAATTCTGTTATGATACTTGACGTGGATTCTGATTTGATACTTGACCTGAATTCTTATCTGATACTTGACATGGATTTTGATATGATACTTGACCTGAATTATGTTTTAATTTTTGATATATCCGTTTACTGACGGAACATGTTTTATTTGGAGTGTTTGGTTGGAGGGTTTTACTATAGTTTTTGGTATGGTTCCGGGGAACCTACACATTATGGAGTGTTTGGTTGGACTTATTACTATGGTTTTTGATAAATGTTTTATGGGAGGGTACTGTTGGAGGAAGTTACCATTACCGTTACTGCAGGCTCCTCTACTTTTTGGTCAGGGCCTTACTTGGAGTATTGGTGGGTGTATGGTTCTGGGGAACCTATACATTATGGAGTGTTCGGTTGGAGGGATTAATATGGTTTTTAAATAAAAATATGTTTTAAATTGCCACTATTTTAAAAGAAAAGATCTGAATATTTTTCATTGGTTTTGCGGGAACACGCTAAACAATCTATTATGATCTCCTAAACCCAGTCATCCGAAATATTTCCCTTCGAACGAAAATATTATTGTCTATTACTACCTAAGATATCAATGGGACCTCAGCTCAGCCTAAAAATTTGTACATATCTTAATCAATAAGGAAATAGATGTTTATCTATATCTGTAAGTTCTTCAGCATCATTTGGTAGTTTTGTATTACCGAGCTTTCAAAAGCCCACTCTGTTACTCACCTTTTCAGGTTAATAGAATTGAACCAGTGCATCTATCGACATCAATAAAGTTCTTCCGGCGTTGTTTGCAGAGTATGGTATATCTTATTAGGGGGCATGTAATTGTATTTTATGTTATATACGAGTCTGAAAATCTGTTTTATTTTTGCATATTGTTAAATCATTTTTTAGGTTACATGTTTTAATAAAAGTTTTAAATTTTCCACTATTTTTGCAGTGGGTCGCTCCGGTGGCCCTAATGTGACACTCTAGATCAGATCGGGTTACTCGTATCGGTCTGAGGGGGTTACATTTAGTGGTATCAGAGTTTTGGTTTGAGTCAAAATTTTCAAGATAGACTGGTCGGTCGAACGTCAAAAGATGTCTGATCAATACATGCCCCTAGACTACAATCGTACTTATTTGAGTCGGAACTCTAGGGCTGAGTCCCTATCTGTAACGAGTAAACCAAAGTTTCTATCCGTTAAGGCTATACTTTTACAAAAAGAAATACCAGTAACATCTGTCAAAATGCTGTAAAGTACCTCACGAGCCATGTGAGAGTTATTCATCTGAGAAATTCTGACTCGACTCCGGAAATGAAATTGGGATATGCTACTGCTCTATAAGCCTATTCTCATGACCAAGACTGAATTGATTACTCAAGGAAATTTTCGTTCAGATTCTTTTATTGAAATGAGGGAGAGTTCTGATAAGAATGTATACTCAACTGGTTAAGGATTAGTGGAGGATCAATATTTCTATAAAAACTACTTGAAGATATGGAAGAATTGATAGAATTTTTCATTTTTGCAATTCTGTGACATGAATGAATTTCGAGGATGAAATTCTTTTAAGGATGGGAGAATTGTAACACCCTAATTTAGGGGCTAAAATTTAAAATTATAAAGTATTGGATTTAATTGGTATATTGAATGAAAATTGAGGATTAAATTGAAAAATTGTATAGATGGCATACCATTTTAAGAAGAGCAAGAAGTTCAGTGGCTAAACTCATAGTTTAACCATTTTTCTTTAGAAGAGAATTATAAACTCTCTCCCCGTTTTGCAGATGGCATATTTCCCAGTTTTCCTCCTCCATCAACCCTCCTTTGAACTACGATCTACTCGACGTCCAACCTCCGATCAACGAACCAAAACCACCTATCGTGTTCGTTGTCAACCGATGAACAAAACCGCTCAAACCTTTCATCGTGAATTATCATTGTTCGTCGTTAATTTTAGTCGAAAGTATCGTCGGTTTTAACTCAATTTCAGTTGGGTTTTCGTCGATTCACGACGATCCGACCATCTGTTTTGTACACCTCTCGCATCATCACGTTCCTTGCATCATTCTAAGTCCACCGGTGTCCTCCGTTTCTCCGTCGCCAGCTAGTGTAGGGTTGAGAAAGTCAAAGTTTTTGATGTTTCGGAATCGAGCACTCCGCTGTTCAAAATTATGAACCGAGTTTGGTAAGTGTCTCAAAATGCCTTAAAATATTATTTAGGAATTTTTTCGGAAATTTTTTGATGTCTCAAATATGTGTTTGGGTTTATTTCGCCAAACTCAAACTCTGTAAGCTATTTTTGACTGATTTATCACCCGATTCGATCTGTTTTTCGGAATTAAACTCCATTTTTTATGTAATTTATGTTGATATGCATCTGAGGAATTATTGGAAGTTGATTTCAAGATCGAGGACGTTCAAATGGAATTTAATGGTTGATCAGTATGATACAGAAATCAGGGTAATACTTTACTACCTCTTTATGCTTTATAGAACATGTTGGTATTGGTAAATGCATGAATGGAAATGGTTGGTCTCATATGTGTAATTAATGAAGTTCTACACTCGATACGAATGTTGTATAAAGTAGGTAACTGAGTAAGACTCAGATGACTATTATAAGAATTGGAGGACAGTTGGAATTAAATTACAAGTTTTGGAATTAAGTGATAAAGGAATCAACCATGAATATGTAGATTATAATTTATCTCATTAAAGGTACTTGGATGATAAATATGAGAATATTTCGAGTAAGTAAAATTACGAAAATACTCTTATGTTCTGAAATGACAAGAATTGTCCCTGGAAGTTGATTAATAACTCTGAAAAGACTTATTGATCTGATAAAACTACATATGTGTATAAGAAATGCTAGTTTGCTTAGAAAATTTGGATGCCCAGTTTTTAACCCCAAGAGGGTTTGTGCAAGATACTAGAAGTCTGTTAAGGGAATCATTTCAAGATCAGAGAATGTTCAAGAAAGAAATTAATCATAGGATCTTTAATTTATATTATTTTTGTTAAGAGTTAATACCGAAATTATTTGGTTAAGAAATTACGAAAATGCCTTGAGAGGTAAAATAGTCCGAGTTGACCCTGAATAAGAAAGTACTTTGAGGATTCGTACTTAACTCGATTAAGTACGGATTTGATTGTTAAGATTATGTCTTTGTACAAAAAATTCCTGATAATCTGATTGTAACTTCTGAGAAGGCAATGGACCTGAAAATCTCCGAGTTAAGAATAACTTATCGATAGTGCTCTTTTGACAGAATTGTACAAAATGACTGAAATAAATGGTAAGTTTAAATTTGATAATAAGATCGTATGGAAAGAAATGATTGTAATACATTGGATATGTAAAATGACCAGAATACCCTGGAATGGAAATGACCCAAGAACATCTCCAAGCTCAGGAATGATTGGATATCCTCGAGCTCTGAAATAAATGGAATAAAACTGAACACCAAAATGACCAAAATACCCTTATGGCCTATACTAAGTAAATATCTTGGATTAATTAAGGAATCCAAATAAGCATAGGTGTTGGACTACCTTTAAAAGTTATGGAACATAACTTAAGTGAGTTGATCAATCTTAATGATAGATCAGTACCTGGACGACATAGATATTTCTTGAATATGTGTTCGTCTTCTCAAGTGTGGCTTGATGATAATTTTGGAAGTTTTCAGCTTAGCTAAACTCTAGTCCGCATTCGATATTAAGAAGTGGATATTCATTAGACAAATCAACTACGACTATTAAATTGAATTGAACGGAAGTACAATATGTATCCGAAATTCAAAGAAATCTAAATTAATCTGTAAAACTCTGAAGTAACTGAATGGATTTGACTACTAAGTGAAATAAGTAACCTCAATGACTAAGAATTTAATAAGTGATTGGATGAGTTTGGAAACCTTAATGAACATACACGATGTAATGTTCTTCTACGTCATGAACTACAAATCAAGCACGTCAGCATTTCATGATATTTTGTAAACGTAAAAATGAAATAAAGACATTGAAAGATCTATTCAGCGATGATTCCGAAGATGATCTCTGGACAATAATTTTTTGTATTAAAGAGTAAATATCTTGTAAGAGTAATGAATTGACCAGTCGATAAGTATCTGTTCTGGGAGTTGTTCAGCTTGAGTTGCTCGATATTCCGATATATCGACACAAATTGTAAATGTTTCGAACCTTCATTTCTTCTTTATCAGCTCAAATCACATTTTGAATAATTGATGATTCTGTCAATTATTGAACTCTTCCAATAGTGATTCTGAATTCTGATATTCTATCGGTATACTGAAGATCCGTGTTTCTTTACATGCTAAGATTATCCAGTACCTCTGAATAATATATGTAAACTCTAGTGTGTTCCCTAACCACATGAATATTTTATCTGATTTCCGATTTGAATTCTGTTATGATACTTGACATGGATTCTGATTTGATACTTGACCTGGATTCTAATTTGATACTTGACATGGATTTTGATATGATACTTGACCTGAATTATGTTTTTATTTCTGATATATCCGTTTACGGACGGAACATGTTTTATTTGGAGTGTTTGGTTTGAGGGTTTTACTATAGTTTTTGGTATGGTTATGGGGAACCTACACATTATGGAGTGTTTGGTTGGACTGATTACTATGTTTTTTGATAAATGTTTTATGGGAGGGTGCTATTGGAGGAAGTTACCATTACCGTTACTGCTGGCTCCTCTGTTTTGTGGTCAGGGCCTTACTTGGAATATTGGTAGGTGTATGGTTCTGTGGAACCTATACATTATGGAGTGTTCGATTGGAGGGATTAATATGGTTTTTAAATAAAAATATGTTTTAAATTGCCACTATTTTAAAAGAAAAGATCTGAATATTTTCATTGGTTTTGCGGGAACACACTAGATAATATGTTATGATCTCCTGAACCCAGTCATCCAAAATATTTCCCTTCGAACGAAAATATTACTGTCTGCTACTACTTGAGATATCAATGGGACCTCAGCTGAGCCTAAAAATCTGTACATGTCTGAATCAATAAGAAAATATACGTTTATTTGTATCTGCACGTTCTTCAACATCATCTGGTAGTTTTGTATTACTGAACTTTCAAAAGCCCACTCTGTTACTCACCTTTTCAGGTTAAAAGAATTGAACCAGTGCATCTATCGACATCAGTAAAAAAGTTCTCCCGGCGTTGTTTGTAGAGTATGATATATGTGATTAGGGGGCATATAATTGTATTTTGTTTTATATACGAGTCTGAAAATCTGTTTTATTTCTGTATATTGTTAAATCATTTTTTAAGTTACATGTTTTAATAAAAGTTTTAAATTTCCCACTATTTTTACAGTGGGTCGCTCCGGTGGCCCTAATGTGACACTCCAGATCGGATCGGGTTACCCTCATTGGTCTAAGGGGGTTACACCCGAAATCCAGGTCAGTGATTAAAATGAGAATTTTTAAAATTGAGGATCAGTTTCGGAAAAATTGAATAGTTTAAGGACGTAAATAGGAATATTTCAGTATTGGATTAAATTGTAATAGGGAAAGATTGAATGGGAATTTTGGTCTTTGTTCTTTAAAAGATATTTTCCCCCTTATATATGAGTGAAACACGTGGGAGGGGGAAGAGTTGCCTGGAAGCTCCTATTCTTCTTCCTTTCTTCTTACCGTGGGAAGCTCAAGTCTATAAGGTAAGTTTGATTCAGTTGGTCAATTTCTTGAATTTATAAGTTGGGTTGGAGTATTTGGGTATTATATAAGCTTAAGGTAAGCTTATATAAGCTTAAAACATTAAGAAGAGAAAATTAGAAAGAAAATTTGATTAAGGGTTGAGAAATGAATTCTTGATATAAAGAGGTTTTTAAAGTTTAAATTATGAATTTGACTTGTCACTAACCTAATTAAGGAATATGAAGTGTCAGAATTGAATTTAGAACATGTTGCAAAGTTGGTGTAATTCTTCAATTTCATATGAAAGATAGGATTTTGAGGTTTAAGTGGTGTTAAATGAGTATTAATTAGTTTAAGTAGGTGTATGTAAGTTAAGGATATGAAAGGGGTTGAAATATGACACAATTGAGCTAGAATGAAGTGATTTTTGTGCTTAAAATTGATTTCTGGGTTGGTGTGTATCGATACACATTCTATAGGTACCGATACATCAAGAGTAAAATCTGAGAAGATGTTCAAAGTGTACCGATACATTAAGGAGTATATCGATACCCTCTTGAACAAGAAAAGCTCTCGAATGTAATTTGTATATCGATTCACAGGTAGTGTATCAATACACTCGTTAAGGAATGTACTGATACACTATAGTGTGTACCGATATACTTCAAAGGGAAAATAGAAATAGATTTTTCCTTTAGTTTAAGAAATGAAAGATTAGATTATATCAATTGGAATATTGATGTATCAAAATATGATTGTGTAGACATTGATCGAAAGTAATTTTCGGATAGGTCGACAGAGTAAGATTTGCAAGAAAGAACGAGAACTTGATAGTGCCCATTGAGACCCATGTGAGTACATGTTTTAAGATTTGGATTACGTAAGGGAATTAAAACTTTTGATAAGTCTAATTCTGATTATAACCTATATGAATATTGGAATATAAGCATGTAGTGTTATGATGTAGATATATAGGAATAAAGACATGTGTCTAATGTTAAGTGCATATATACATATGATCTATGTGAATAAAAGGTATGTGATTTATATGAATATATGATAGCATGAGTCCAGATATGATTAGGATAGTATACTATGTGAATTTGCCTTGCTTGCATTATATGTTTATGACATGCATTTATGCTCTAATGATCAATGAAACAATACAAGAATGGCACCTAAGTTATTTGATAATAAGTCATAAGATTACATGCATATGTAATATAAGTTATAAGATGATAAAATATGTGTTTATATGTATATGAGAAGATATAAGAACAAGAAACAATCCAAGTGATATGTGAATATGAAATCATATGAAAACGTGACATGAGCTACGTGATGACATGTTATGTAAATACAAGAACTTATGATATGAGATATGTGATAAGAAGACATGAAACTCTAAGTGAGAATTGCACGATATATGTGATAAGAAGCCTTGAGCTTATATGTATATATGATATGAATATGTGAAAATGTGATAATATAATAATAATGTCCATGTTATGTGTGTGAGAGCTAAGGGTATAGGTGGCATGCCAAGAGTCGAGGATTCTACATGGTCCTTCGGGACATAGTGGTCCTACGGGACAAATTTTACGCGCCCCTAGTGGGAACTATACGAGCTGTGGTGACAGCTTATGTGCACAACCTCTATGTACTCACATACCTTAAGTTCTTAGAAGTGTACATGGGCTTTAAAAAGAATAAATAATTTGATATGATGATATGTGTGTTTCTCGTGAAATGGTATATGTGATATATGACATGTATAAGTGATAAGTTAGGATCATATGATAATAATGATAACAAATGCATATGTGTAATTGTGATATGAGATGCTATGTATTTGTGTATTATATGATCATAGTAATTGTTCATGTATTAAGGTGGTTTAGAGACTATATAAATAGTTAATGTTAAGTATATGCTCATATGATAGAAAGGAATTAGTGATAATAAAATAAATAATGATAAGCATGTCTATAATGGTTAAAATATATATGTAAGTAGAATGTGTATTATATGGTATGTACATGCATTTTTTAATTATATATGTATTTACATGTCTCACTAAGTCTATGACTTAGCATGTAAGTGTCTTACGCGTAGGTGTTGATAAGCAATAGGATAAAGCTTAGTACCACCAGAACAGTATATCTCCACTCAAAGATCAGATCAAAAATCTTTTGTAAAGTATGTTCTTTTATGTAAATTAGTAGGTTGACATGTAAACTAAGTGATTAAGTATGTATGCTCTGATGGAATTTGATAACGTTTTGAACATGTTTTATGTAAAAAGAATAACTTTATACAATAAAAGTTTTACATTTTCTATGGTTTTTATAAAAGTACATGTTTTGACTAGTCAATGTGACAACTCAGATTCGTATTCGGGTCGGATACTGGTTGGGGGTGTTATATTTCTATGATTCATATTTGGGTCAGATACGGGTTGGGGTGTTACATTTAATGGTATCAGAGATAAGATTTAGCCGATTCTAGGCTTAAACCAAAGCCAAAAGTGTTTTAAAAGGTATGCATTCCAATAAAAAGTGAAAGTTTCTAATCTGATAGAGTCATGAGTATGCTATTTTCTAAAAAGGTTATATGGTTATGTATTAAATGTCTGATCGTAAGAGTCCTCGAAGTGAAACAAGAAGTAATAGAGCTGAGGGTAGTAGCAATTCACTTACCCTGGCCAGGCAGGGTGAAGAGCGAACACCTCCAGAAGTACCAGTGAGAGATCAGTGGATATTTTTCGGAATGCTAAATGCTATTTTGTCGCGTTTTCAACCCTCTAAACCCTCAGCTCCTCGAATGAATATAGCTAAGGAATTAAAAGGTTTAGGAGCACCTGAATTTAAGGTTAAAGCTAAGAAAGATCCAGTTGTTGTGGATATTTGGTTGAATGATGTTAAGATAATGTTAGAAGGACTCCACTATTTTGAAGTGGAAAAATTGGATGGAATAGTTTCGTTGTTGCGAGGACAAGCTAGAATTTGGTGGACAAATGTCATCATGAGGTTGAGAGGTGATCAAGTGACCTAGTTATTCTTTTTAGAAGAATTCCAGCGTAAGTACATTGGTGACCAATATATCAGGCAGATGAAACAAGAATTTCTGAATTTGAAACAATGGAATTATACAGCGTATGAATATGAATGTGAATTTAATAAGTTAAGTCGTTTTGCTGCTGAACTTATTCTGACTGAGAAGGATATGTGTGACTGGTTTGTGGAGGGTTTGTGCCCTAGGCTAAGAGAGTTGTTGATAGCCTTGAATTTTTCATCGTTTCAAGAAGTAATTAATCGAGCTAAAGCTCTAGAAATATCTCAGAGTGAGAGATTTAAAGAATAGAAAGTCCATAAGTCTAAGAGAATGGGTGCTTCGTCGAGTTCCTCGCCATCAAAGAAAAATAAAGGATTGGATTTTTCAACTCAGGATATGATGGAATCAGTTGCTTCTACTGTTAGAAGATCAAATCTTAGTTAATCTCGACAATGTTCATATTGTGGAAAGGATCATACAGGAGTCTGTAGAGTAATTTCAGGAGCTTGTTTTAGATGCGGTGATGTTGAACATTTTATTCGAGATTATCCACGTATGACCGATGAGATGGTACAAAGAGAGACGTCTGTTTCGGTATCTTAGAGAATTAGAGGAAGAGGTCGTAGAAGAAATCAATATGAGTCATTCACTTAACATGATATGCAACCAACTGCCCGAGTTTATAATTTAAGAACCGATGAAGATGTTGAGGATCCAGAGATTCTTGCACGTAAATCTCAATAACATGGTAAAGTAATTAGTTTTAATATATTTGGGATTTATCATAGTATTTGTTAAGTGGAAAGTAGTAGAACAAATAAGATATGGTTTCCAAGTGAATAAGTTGTGTGGAGGTTGTTTATAGAATGAGTAGGAAATATATGTATTGAGTATCGAAGGAGGACTGTATATGAGATAAGGTTACTGGTAAGAATAAACCAGGATTTGTGAAGCATCATTAAAGGATTACTTCATCTTGTTATGAAATGAAAATTCGACGATGAATTTTCTTAAAGGGGGGAAGATTTGTAACATTCCGAAATCTGGGTCAGTGATTAAAATGAGAATTTTTGAAATTGAGGATCAGTTTAGGAAAAATTGAAAAGTTCAAGGACTTAAATAGGAATATTTTAGTATTAGATTAAATTATAATTAGGGAAAGATTGAAAGGGTATTTTGGTCTTTATTCTTTAAAAGATATTTTCCCCCTTATATATGAGTGAAACACGTGGGAGGGGGAAGAGTTGTCTGGAAGCTCATCTTCTTCTTCATTTCTTCTTACCGTGGGAAGCTCAAGTCTATAAGGTAAGTTTGATTCAGTTGGTCAATTTCTTGAATTTATAAGTTGGGTTGGAGTATTTAGGTGTTATATAAGCTTAAGGTAAACTTATATAAGCTTAAAACATTCAAAAGGAAAAATTAGAAAGGAAATTTGATTAAGGGTTGAGAAATGAATTCTTGATATAAAGAGGTTTTTGAAGTTTTAATTATGAATTTAACTTGTCACCAACCTAATTAAAGAATATGAAGTGTTAGAATTGAATTTATAACATGTTGAAAAGTTGGTGTAATTCTTGAATTTCATATGAAAGATAGGATTTTAAGGTTTAAGAGCTGTTAAATGAGTATTAATTAGTTTAAGTAGGTGTATGTAAGTTAAGGATATGAAAGGGGTTGAAATATGACACAATTGAGCTAGAATGAAGTGATTTTAGTGCTTCAAATTGATTTATGGGCTGGTATGTATCGGTACACATTTTATAGGTACCGATACATCAAGAGTAAAATCTGGGAAGATGTTCAAAGTGTACCGATACATTAAGGAGTGTATCGATACCCCATTGAAAAGGAAAAACTTTCGAATGTAATTTGTATATCGATAAACAGGTAGTGTATCGATACACTCGTTAAGGAATGTACCGATACACTATAGTGTGTACCGATACACTTCAAAGGGAAAATAGAAATATGTGGAGTTAATCGATCGATGAATCGACCAAGAGGGGGTGAATTGGCAATAAAAAATTCAGTGGAAGTTTTTTCAGAAAATTGAAAATATTTGCAAAGCGATTTAGAGTGGTTCGAGTTTCTCAACCAATGTCTACGTCCACTACCTTAGCTATCCACACTAAGGATTTTCCAAAAATTCACTAATTTGTCTTTCTTTTGAGGACAAAGAGTAACCTTACAACTCCCTTAAGAATTATACCCCAAATTCTTGAGAACACTCTCTCCCAATGAGAAGAATACAAATTTCGCAAACTTACAGAAAAAACTCTCAAGGCAAGATGTTTGCACAATTATAGAACAAAGAAATAACACTCATGAATGAATACAATTGAGTACAAATGGTGTTCTTGAAATCAAAATGAATATTGAATGGAAATAGGCTTGAAAATGCTCAAACAATAAGTTCAAGACTTTCTCTTTGATTCTCTCTCAATTCTTGTTTCTTGTTATTGATCAATGGCTCCTCAGCTTGTTTAAATACACCTTGGATCACTTCTAAACATTGGGGATCATTGGTGAAGTCAATAGTCTTTATGGTGTAATTATCATTTAAAAATTCTGTTGGGAGCGTGGGTGTATCGATACACTCTCTAGGTGTATCGGTACACTCAGTGTAAAATACAAATATTTCGACCTTTGGTTGACTTAGTGTATCGGTACATCCTAAGTGTATCGGTACACTAATTACATTCGATGTGTCTCGGATCCAGGGGTGTATTGGTACATCAGCCAGTATATCGATACACAAAATGCATTCGATGTTGGGGGTATAATACATCCAATAGTGTATCGGTACCTCCCTTTACAAAAAAACATTTTTAGCCCGATTAAGGTTCGAAATACTTTGTAAAAATTGTTTCAAAAATATTTTAAGACCCATATACAAATTTACACTTAAGTAAGGATTGAAATTGTCATTTGAAAACTTGGAGTAATATTTTTTATATTCAAATAATTTAATCGAATATTTGAAATTAGATATAAAATCTTAAAATCATTTATACTCTATTTGTTATATCGAAACATCAAAATGTTTTCTACAATCTCCCCCTTTTTGATATAACAAATTTTTTAAGTAATTTTTAAGATTTTCTTTAAAAATTATTTTTGAAATCAATTTTGAAAATTACTCCCCCTTACTTTATTATCCCCCTTTTTGTTAAATCAAAAAGATTCTATATAACGTTTTTAAACAAGGTTTTTTTAAGAAAATAGACAATTGTTTTATATAGATATAGCTTAAGCTGCTAAGATCACAATCAAGATAAATATTAGCCATTAGTCCAAAATCAATATTCAAAAACAATGTGTAATGGTAATTGGTCATATTTTAACTAAGATGTAAATGATGCATATTTTTAACATGTAAAATAATAACCAAATTAAAAAAATTAAGTCAAATAACCATATATATATAAACATCCAAGTTTAATCATCCAAACATCCATAAAACAAAATCCAAAAATATCCAAAATGTTTTAACAATGAAGTTCTAAACCAACCTAGGAAAGCAAAGCAAGAAAAAGGTCTAATCATCCATTGGTGGATCGGGAGGTGATAGATGTGCCCATATATTAGCCATGTCTCATGTAAGCACGTCGACCCTCTCGTCCATAGCATTGAATCGATGATTTATGACTTCGTTGTTAGCAGTTAAATGGGACTCGATGGATGCAAACCTCATGTCAAGAGTCTCCATAAACGATCAAAAGTATGGAGGCATATGACTCTCTTGCTATACCAGCTCATCCTCGGTTACGTGATCATCTATAACACGCATGAGTTCTTCAACCTCTGGATCATTGTTCGCAGCCGGTGCCAGAGGAGCTTGTGAAGATCTAGCACCCGGTGTTTTCTCGGTGGATCGAACCCATTGATCATTTTCCCCGGACCATCCCGATTTATTCAAGGTTATGAAATTTATTTGGTTCTTAAGGGGGATGACTACATCAAGCGAGAACCTAAGATCGAATTTGATAAACAAATTACTTAGAAGACATCCGTAAACCAAAGTTTGTATATATTTGGATGGGACATTGTTTACGGTTTTTACTAGCTCACCAAAAATGATTGGTGGCAAATTTATTTTCTTTTTATGTTGGATATAATGTATCCACCATAAATATAAAACTCTAAGAATGGAGTACCTACCTCCGGATGGTCTAAACCACCAAGAGATGATCAAATGAAGAAAACACTCGTGATGAGTTAACAAGGAACTTAAACTAGCCTTAGCTTTATAAGGTGTAGCCACAATTTCTTTTTCATTTTCTAAACCCTCGTTATCTAGACCAAAGGTGTTAGCGATTGTGTCGGAGTCAATATAAATGAATTGACCTAATAGATAAGATGAAATCCCTACGGTTGCAGTTCGAGACTCGTTTTGGACACAAACCGCATTAGAATAGAAAATACGGACTAGTTGGTGATAAACGATGGGTTTGAGCTGAAAGAATTTATCAAATTTCCAAGATTTAAGGATAGAAAGATATTGAAATTTCATATCAACCATAGCTTAGATTGAGGGGATACGCTCTTCTCGGATTTTATATGACTCGAATGAGTTAACGAACCTATGATAGAGATCTTCTCAGGTTGGTTAAAGCAAGAATTAATGATAGTCATTTCGGGAGCATTTGGGTTTGGATTTTGAGGTGGAATAGGAGGTCGATTTTAAGGTTGGTTTGAAGACCGACTAGACGAAGACCTAGGGTGTTTTGAATGAGACATGGTTAAATCGGAATGGTTAAGGGTACCTGTAATTTTAAAACATATGTATGCAACACAATCAATCCCAAAACTCAATACGAGTCTGCAATATTCAAGGTTCTCTAAAATCAATCCTAATGGGCAATTTTGAAAACTATTTTTGAAAACATTTTTTTGAAAAATCATAATACGTATAGTTTTCATGAAAACAACATAATTAAATCAAAAACAACAATTTTAAAATCAAAACATTTGTTTTATTTTGAAAATTTAGAATTTTTTGAAAAATCTTATGTTTTTGATGAAATTGGTTATAGATTATAGTTCTAGATCATACTATAAACAATGACCGATATCTAATTCAACTTAGAACGAATTAAAACTAGTCCTAAGTTCAAAATCAATAAAATAGTGGTTTTTAAAAAAAATGCCTTGAAATTTTTGGATTGAGTGAGAATGTGATGTTGTTTGCACGATTTTGATGATCATAGCAGGATTGTAAGTTGAAAATGAACAAATTCTGACTTGAATCGTTGAAAATGAGCAAAGATAGAGATTTTGGAGTAGAGAGGGGCAATACGGTAGGAGTGTTTTTAAGAGATGAGGGTTTGGCAAAATGATAATTTAGGGATTATAAGCCTAAAACCCGATGAGTGTATCGATACACATTCAAAGAATGTATCGGTAAACATTCATAGTGTATCGATACATAGCGAGGATATATCGATACATAGGTATCGATACACTTTGCACAAAAATGTCAAAAATATGTTTTTAAACACTTAGAATGCTAAATTAATCAGCTCTAGTGGTATTGGCAACACATATTTCAAAAATTAACTATGTTCAATCAATCAAATTTATCTTTAAATTTTATTTGAACATTTAATTAATTTTCACTAAAGATCATAAACTTCACCTAACTATTAGCAAATAATGCAATCAAAAGAGTTATTTTTTATAAGCATTTTCCAATTTTAATTAAAAGTGCTAAAATTATTTTAAACACTAAGTAAAGATAGGTTGGTTAAACCTAATTCTCTCCTAAGTGTCCAAAATCTTTCTTTATCTAAAGGTTTTGTAAAAATATCCGCTAATTGATGCAAATTATTAACATATTCTAGAACTACATCTCCTTTAGTGACATGATCTCTAATGAAATGATGTCTAATTTCAATGTGCTTAGTTCTAGAGTGTTGAATGAGATTTTTAGTCAGACAAATAGAACTAGTATTGTCACACTTGATAGGTATAGTACTAACTTCAATTCCATAATCTAAAATTTGTTGTTTCATCCATAACTTGTGCGCAACAACTACCGGCTGAAATGTATTATGCTTCAGTGGTAGATAATGCAACACTATTTTGTTTCTTTGAAAACCATGAAATCAATATATTTCCTAGGAATTGAAAAGTACCAGAGGTGTTTTTCCTATCTATTTTGCATCCTCCATAATCCACATCAGAGAAGGCATGCAAGCTAAATCTAGAGTCTCTAGGATACTGAAGTCCTAATCTAGGAGTGTCCTTAAGGTATCTAAAGATTCTCTTAATGGCTTTTAGATGTGATTCTTTAGGACATGATTGAAATCTAGAACATAAGCAAACACTAAACATAATGTTCGGTCTACTTGCAGTTAGATAAAGCAAAGAGCCAATCATAGACCTATATAATTTAACATCTACACATTTACCTCCTTCATCTTTGTCAAGCTTTATAGATGAGCTCATTGGAGTGGCTTGAGGTTTTCCATCTTCCAATCCAAACTTTTTGAGCATATCCTTGACGTATTTTGTTTGATTGATGAAGATGCCATCTTTTCTTTGCTTGATTTGGAGTCCTAAGAAAAATGAGAGCTCCTCCATCATGCTCATCTCAAATTCACTCTGTATTAGCTTAGAAAACTCTTGGCAAAGAGCATCATTACTAGAACAAAATATTATATCATCAACATAAATTTGAACTACTAATAAATCTTTACTTTTTCTCTTTAAAAACAATGTAGTGTCAACATTCCCTTTTGAAAAACCTTTTTCTATTAAAAAGTTTGACAATCTTTCATACCAAGCTCTAGGAGCTTGTTTTAAAACGTATAAAGCTTTTGTTAATTTAAAAACATGATTTAGAAATTTTGAATCTTCAAAACCAGGAGGTTGTTCCACATATACTTCTTCTTTTATAAAACCATTTAAAAATGTACTTTTAACATCCATTTGATATAATTTAAATTCATTGAAACATGCAAATGATAATAACATTCTAATTGCTTCCATCCTAGCTACGGGAGTGTATGTTTCATCATAGTCTATGCCTTCTTCTTGAGTATAGCCTTGAGCAACAAGTCTAACCTTGTTCCTCACTATATTACCACTTTCATCAATCTTATTCCTAAATACTCATCTAGTACCTACAATAGATTTATTACTAGGTCTTTCAACTAATGTCCACACTTTACTTCTCTCAAATTGATTTAATTCTTCTTGCATAGCCATAATCCAATTTTCATCTTTTAATGCTTCTTGGATATTCTTAGGCTCTATGCATGAGATAAATGCAGCATAATTACATATATTTCTAAGAGAAGATCGAGTTGTTACCCCTTTGGATGGATCACCTATAATTTCACCATCCTTGACATAGTTGTATTCTCTTGGGTAAGAGACTTCCCTTTCTTCAATGGTTGGATTCTCAAGAGCACCGTGAGTTTCCTCATTTTTCACTTCTTCCTTTGATGTTGGTTCTCCAACGTTATGTCCAACGTCATGTGTATTTACAATACCTACGTCATCATCAACACAAGAATCCTTCCTCGGAAGGGGATTATCATCGAAAACAACATGTATAGACTCTTCTACCACTAAAGTTCTTTTATTAAATACTCGATAAGCTTTAGAATTTAAGGAATAACCCAGAAAAATTCCTTCATCACTTTTAGCATCAAATTTGCCAAGATTGTCTTTATCGTTGTTTAAAACAAAACATTTACATACAAATGGATTAAAATAGTTAATGTTAGGCTTTTTATTTTTTAAAAGTTCATATTTAGTTTTCTTTAAAATAGGCCTAAGTATTACTCGATTTATAACATAACAAGCGGTATTTGTGGCCGCCCAAAAATATTTTGGCAAATTGTTTTCATAAAGCAAGGTTCTAGCTATTTCTTCTAAAGTTCGATTTTTCCTCTCAAAAACTCCATTTTGTTGAGGGGTTCTAGGTGCTGAAAAATTATGGCTAATCCCATTTGAATTACAAAACTCAGTAAATCCAATATTTTCAAATTTAGTACCATGATCACTCCTAACACTAGAAATAGAGTAACATTTTTCGTTTTGGATTACTTTTGAAAACATGATGAATTTTTCTAATGTTTCATCTTTAGTACTTAAGAATAGAATCCAAGTATATCTAGAATAGTCATCTACTAATACAAAACAATATTATTTTCCACCCAAGCTAACAATCCTAATTGGCCCAAAAAGATCTATATAGATAAATTGTAATACTTTACTAGTTGATACATCATTAATGGATTTAAAGGAAGCTCTTTTATGTTTTCCTTTAGCACATGAATCACAAATTTTATCATTATCAAATTTTAGCTTTGGCAATCCTCTTACTAAATCTCCTTGAATTAGTCTTTGTAAAACACTAATGCTAGTGTGTCCTAGTCTCTTATGCCATAACCAACTATCATGTTCATCCTTAGAAACTAGGCACAAGTTACTCATATTTATTGTATCTAAATGCACCATGTAAATGTTTCCTATTCTATGACCAACAAGCATAATCCGATTAGATGTAATGTCAACAATTTTACATCCATTTGTTTCAAATAAGACATTGTATCCTTTATCGTATAATTGACTAATACTTTTTCTATTTGTATGAAAAAGGTATTACCTATAATACCTATACCTTCAATGTAACCTTTTGAGTTGTCACCAAAGGTTACCACTCCTCCATTTTTGTCGTTAAGCTCAATAAATCGGCTCTTGTCTTCGGTCATATATCTTGAGCATCCACTATCAAGGAACCATGAATTTGAACTTGTATTTTGTGCCTTTGTAGCAATGCTCCTTTTCCTACAAACATAGATTAATTTCTAATTTTTGGTACCCAATTTCTTTTGGGTACATATTCATTAGTTTCTAAAATCCTAGTCCCTTTGGGTATCCATTTGTGTAGGATATCTTTATCTTTAGTAGTAATGAGTTATTTAGGAACCCATATACTTCTAATAATTTTACCATTAGAGGTTCTTTGGGGACCTCTATGATTGTAGTTTTTAAAACTTTTTCTAACAAAGTTGGATTTTGAACTTTCTCTATTTTCAAAACGTTTTGTTCCAACTTTATTGAAAGAAGCTTTAAGATCATCAATTTCTTTTTGATGGTTGTCATGAACTCTTGAAAGTAAATTATGCAAATAAGAAATTTTCTTTTCAAAATCTTCGATTTTGATTTGCAATTCTTTAATTTTACTTTCAAGATCATTATTGGTCTTGGATATAAGACTATTTTCATTTTTCAATTTTGAAATATCTTTATAGTATTTTAAAAACAATTTCTCATAATCTGAAGCCAATCCAGTATATTCTACTAACTCGTTAAAAGAATAATCTTCGAAATCAACTAGTTAGAGATTACCTGAGAATCTTCCCCGGTGACCATCAAGCATAGGTTCACTACTTCTTGTTCCTCTTTATTTGATGATTCATCATCACTCCAAGTAGCCACGTATGCCTTGTACTTCTTCTTGGATTGACCCTTCTTTTTTAATTGCGGGCAATCGTATTTAACATGCTCGGGCTTTTTGCATTCGTAGCAAATGATCGGGTCCTTCTCCTTTGGTTCATTTTTTAAGCCTTCATTTCTTTTGAATTTTCTTCATCTGTTGGGATTCATTAATTTTCTAAACTGTTTGGCAAATAATGTTATTTCTTCATCATTGTCATCGTTATCAGAATCACTCTCATCTTTTTTGGATTTGAGAGCAACTCCAACGTTTTTCTTCTCCGTCTCCTTCTTTGGCTCATCTTTTTTCTCGAGGTCTACCTCATCTTGAATCATCATATCATGCGTGAGGATATAACCGATGAGTTCATCGAGAGTTAAAGACTTTAGGTTTTTAGCTTCGATGATCGTCGTCTTCTTCGATTGCCAAGCTTTAGGAAGAGAATAAATTAACTTCCTCACAAGCTTCTCATTTTGAATGATCTCTCCAAATGATTTGAGACCATTGACAATCACGGAAAACCTATCCGTCATAGCTTTGATGTATTCTTTCGGTTTCATCTTGAAATTTTCATAGCTATGAGTTAGACTACTAATTTTAGATTTTTTTACCTCGTTTGTACCTTCATGAGTGACTTGTAGCTTATCCCATACCTCCTTGGTGGTTTTACAAGATGAAATTCTTCCGTATTCATCTGGTCCAAGAGCACAAAATATAATATGGATAGCCTTTGAGTTGAGTTAGAACATTCTTGTATCTTCTTCACTCCATAATCTTGAATGAGTGGATGGAATGATGTATCTGTATTCCACTATATTTCATGCTCCCATGTCACTTACTTGAATGAAGTATCTCATTATATTACTCCAATAAGCATAATTAGCTCCATTGAAGAAAAGAGGCTTGTTGACAGGCATTGAATCAAGAACGAAGTCGAAATTTGAAGTGGAGGCCATTGATGACTTGAATATCGATATAACTCTTCCTGAATCGACTCAAGAGGTGGTTAAACCTTCAAATGAATGTAGATCTGATACCAATTGTTTAGTTAATCGATCGATGAATTGGCCAAGAGGGGTGAATTGGTAATAAAAATTCCGGTGGAAGTTTTTGCAGAAAATTGAAAATATTTGCACATCAATTTAGAGTGGTTCGACTTTCTCAACCAAAGTATACGTCCACTATATTAGCTATCCACACTAAGGATTTTCCATAAATTCACTAATTTGTCTTTCTTTTGAGGACAAAGAGTAACCTTACAACTCCCTCAAGAATTATACCCGTATTCTTGAGAACACTATTTCCCAAAGAGAAGAATACAAATTTCTCAAACTTACAGGAAAACCTCTCAAGGCAAGATGTTTGCACAATTCTAGAACAAAGAAAGAACACTCAAGAATGAATACAATTGAGTGCAAATGGTGTTCTTGAAAACAAAATGAATATTGAATGGAAATAGGCTTGAAAATGCTCAAACAATAAGTTCAAGTCTTTCTCTTTGATTCTCTCTCAATTCTTGTTTCTTGTTATTGATCAATGGCTCCTCAGCTTGTTTAAATATACCTTGGATCACTTCTGAACGTTGTGGATCATTGGTGAAGTCACTAGAGCTGTTATGGTGTAATTATCATTTAAAAATTTTGTTGGGAGCATGGTGTATCGGTACACTCTCTAGGCGTATCGGTATACTCTCTAGGTGTATCGATACACTCAGTGTAAAATTCAAATATTTTGACCGTTGGTTGACTTAGTGTATCGGTACATCCCAAGTGTATTGGTACACTAATTATATTCGATGTTTCTCGGAGCCAAGGGTGTATCGGGACATCAACCAGTGTATCGGGACATCAACCAGTGTATCGATACACAAAATGCATTTAATGTTGGGGGTGTATCGATACATCCAAGAGTGTATTGGTACCTCCCTTTGTAAAAATCATTTTTGGCCCGATTAAGGTTCGAAATACTTTGTAAAAATTGTTTCAAAAATATTTTAAGACCCATATACAATTTTACACTTAAGTAAGGATTAAAATTGTCATTTGAAAACTTGGAGTAATATTTTTGATATTCGAATATTTGAAATCGGATATAAAATCTTAAAATCATTTATACTCTCTTTGTTATATCGAAACATCAAAATATTTTCAACAAAATAGATATTTCCTTTCGTTTAAGAAATGAAAGACTAGAGTATATCAATTTGAATACTGATATGTATCAATATATGATTGTGTAGATATTGATAGAAAGTAATATTCGGATAGGTCGACAGAGTAAGATTTGCAAGAAAGAACGAGAACTTGATAGTGTCCATTGAGACCCAGGTGAGTACATGTTTTAAGATTTGGATTACGAAAGTGAATTAAGACTTGTGATAAGTCTAATTTCGATTGTAAGCTATATGGATATTGGAATATAAGCATGTAGTGTTATGATGTAGATATATAGGAATAAAGACATGTGTCTAGATATTAAGTGCATATGTACATATTATCTATGTGAATAAAGTTATGTGATTTATATGAATATATGATAGAATGAGTCAAGGTATGATTAAGATAGTATACTATGTGAATTTGCCTTGCTTGCATTACATGTTATATGATATGCATTTATGTGCTAATGATCTATGAAACAATACAAGAATGTTACTTAAGTTATTTGATAATAAGTCATAAGATTACATGCATATGTAATATAAGTTATAAGATGAGAAAATATGTGTTTATATGTATATGAGAAGATATAAAAACAAGAAACAAGCCAAGTAATATATGAATATGAAATCATATGAAAACGTGACATGAGCTACGTGATGACATGTTATGTAAATACAAGAACTTGTGATATGAGATATGTGATAAGAAGACATGAAACTCCAAGTGAGTATTACACGATATATGTGATAAGAAGCCTTGAGCTTATATGTGTATATGATATGAATATGTGAAAATGTGATAATAATAATGCCCATGTTATGTGTATGAGAGTTAGGGGTATAGTTGGCATGCCAAGAGTAGAGGGTTCTACGTTGTCCTTCAGGACATATGTATTCTATGTGGTCATTCGGGATATAGTGATCATTCGGGACATAGTGGTCATACGGGACAAATTCTACGCGCCCCTAGTGGGAATTATATGAGCTGTGGTGACAACATATGTGCACAACCTCTATGTACTCACATACCTTAAGTTCTCATAAGTGTGCATGGGCTTTAGAAAGAATAAATAATTTGATATGATGATATGTGTGTTTCTCGTGAAATGGTATATGTGATATATGACATGTATAAGTGATAAGTTAGGATCATATGATAATAATGATAACAAGTGCATATGTGTAATTATGATATGAGATACTATGTGATTGTGTATGATATGATCATAGTAATTGTTCATGTATTGAGGTGGTTTTGAGATTATATAATATGTTCATGTTAAGTATATGCTTATATGATAGAAAAGAATTAGTGATAATAAGCATGTCTATAATGGTTTAAATATGTATGTATGTAGAATGTGTATTATATGGTATGTACATGCATTTGTTAATTACATATGTATTTACATGTCTCACTAAGTGTATAAGTTAGCGTGTAAGTGTCTTACGCGTAGGTGTTGATAAGCAAGAGGATAAAGCTTAGTACCACCAAAACATCATATCTCCACTAAAAGATCATATCAGAAATCTTTTGTATAGTATGTTATGTTATGTAAATTAGTAGGTTGGCATGTAAACTAAGTGATTAAGTATGTATGCTCTGATGTATTTTGATAACGTTTTGAACATGTTTTATGTAAAAAGAACAACTTTATACAATGGAAGTTTTAAATTTTCTATGGTTTTTATAAAAGTACATGTTTTGACTAGTCAATGTGGCACATCGGATTCGTATCCGGGTCGGATACGGGTTAGGGGTGTTACAAGTTGAGAGACTAAAGATGATTTTTTTTAAATAATTTTTAAAATTATTTGAAGAGATGCATTTTTTTTATTTTTTTTAAATAATTTTTAAAATGTAATTTTAAAGGATATATTAATTTGATATCCCTCCCATCTTTTAGAATTTATAGTTTAATCTTTAGTTTAAAATGTAAACTTCAATTTTTATTTAATTTGGTTCTAATTTCAGTAATATAAATTTTTGACATTAAAATTTTAAAATTTTATTTTAATTAAAATTTATTCAAATTTCATTCAACATGATTATAGCAAAATTTATTTTTATCTATTTTAATTTCTTAGAGTTTTTCGTATGTTGATAGTATTATTTCTTTTAAATAATAATGTATTTAAAATCTCATTGTTCATTAATTATCTTATTCTATCATCAGATTTTTAAAGTATTCTATTTGGTTAAACTATATTATATATATATATATATATCATTTTCGCTTAAAAAACATTCTAAAAAATCATTAAAAATGATTCTTTATAATTATAATTATTTTTATTATGTTTTAAGATAAGTTGTGCAAAATTTAAAAAAATTCATGACTGCGACACCCGCAATAACTGTGATGACATCCGTTATATCAGCAATCGCGATAAACGTGACACGACCAAAAATTTGACCGCAAACGCTATTTAAATCCCTGCTCTTCTTCTCTCCCGCTCCTCCACCTTCCTCTCCTTCACCCTATTCTTCCCTTTCTTCTCCTAAAACCCCGACTTCCTCCACATATAAAGCTTGAAACTTTGAGCTTACCAGTTGAATTGCACCAAAGATTCTATATATGTAAAAGTAAAATTTTAGAATTGAATAAAAAAAATCCCAGAAATTCAAAGTGGTTCATCAGTCTAAGACATCTTAACCAATTCATCTATAGCAGCCAATGCCAGTTTCAAAAGCACTGATCTTTCGACAGATCAGTCGAGTCCGTTTGTAGACGGTGGAACCACCGGCAATGAATTCGTCACGCCATCGCTTAAATCGGGACCCAAAGGCATTGTTGTAGCCACGGTGCTTAAACCATCAAAGCCATTGCTACCAACTCCGAGTTCTAGATTCGAGTTTGGCATTGGAGGTGCAGTTGAAGCGGCTAGTGATGAAATGGGTCGCCCCCAAAACTTGCCGGCGAGTCAAGTCCTTAAATTGGATTAAGATGTGGAGGAAAGCGGTTAGTGATGAAATGAATCGCCCCAAAAATCACAACAGTATCAATAACAAGAACAACAAATTCAATAGCAACAACATAAAACCTATAGTTCAAAAATACACAGAAACTTTGACCTAATTGATCCGAAATAAAAAATAAAAGAAAACTCATAAACATGTAGAAATACTGAAAGCCTAACAAGTCCCGGATTTATGCATCCATGAATCAACTCAAGCACCATGGGTTTTAGTTTTTCATAACGAATATGAAGAGGCTCTAAAGTTCAAGGATTGGAAGAACAACTTCAGCAGTAAAACAAGGTAAGCAAAGCAAGTTAAAGGAGAAAGTCTGAAAGTTACAGAAAATAAGAAGAAGATTAGATAGGAAACAAAATGAGCATCAAAGGAAGAAAAAGAAAGAGTACAGAGAAGGTTACTGGTAGCCTGGTAGAAGGATAGAGAGAAGAGAGGGAAGAGAGGGAAGAAGAGGGTGGAGGTGAGGACGGTGAAGGAGGTGATGGCGTGTTTACCCTTTCAACTTTTTTATTTTCTTTTCTGACTTGGAAAATAGTAAGTAAAAAGTAAGTAAAAAATATAATAAAAAATCAACGTTATAACGTAGTTAACGGGAGAAATAATCGAGTGACCAAAAGTGTTGATTATATTAAATTTAGTGAGAAAATTGAATAAATTTAAAATATAATAAATAAATTAAAAAAATATCAAAGTACAATGATGATTCGTATAACTTACACCTTTAAAACATTATTTGTACATATTTCCTTGTGAAACCTATAAAAGATTGGACCTTAAATAAAAGAGTTAATTGCATCATAAGTCCTCAAATTATGACTTTATTTTAAATTAGTTATTAATTTCATCCCTAAATTATAACTATTATTCTAAATTAATCCTCAAACTTTTAAATATTGCTTTTTCATCCTTAAACTATGACCTGCATTCTAAATTGGCCCTTAAACTTTTTAAAAATTTCAATTTCATCCCAAACTATGTGTATATACTAATCACACCATTCGTTAATAAAATTATTGGGCCAATTTATATTATTATGTGTTTGAAAAAAATAAAATTTAGGTTAAATTATGCTTGAAACTAATTACATATTTGGATGACTTTGGAGATGAAGTTGAAAGGCTCAAAAATCTAGGGGTCAATTTAGAATGAGAGTCATAGTTTGGGGAAGAAATTGGAACGTACAAAATTTTATGGACTAATTTAGAATAAAAGTATAGTTTAGGGATGAAATTAAAATATTTAAGAAGTTTAAGGATCAATTTAAAATGAAGATCATAATTTAAGGATATATGATGCAATTAACTCTAAATAAAATTGTAATCATTTTTTTAATTTAGTGAAATAGTATATTAAAAATAAAAAGTAGACATAAAAATAATTAATTTTTAACGGATTAAAATTTTGTATATTATAATATATTCAACGGTAAACCACAGTCATGACCATTTATTTATAGACGCATTTTACTTGATCAGTAATCTTCTAATTTCATCAATCACGTCATTTAATTATTTAAATAACATCAATCAAACCAATTATGGGTAATATTTAACTAGAGAGATAATATGGGTGTAATATACGTACGTGTATATATATATATATATATGAGCCAAGTTCGATCCATCCCTAAATACAAATCTTAATTTTTTGTTTAAATTCGTCTATACCCATAAATGATTAATCTAAATTCGTCTTTTGAAATCACATCCTTTATTTTTTTGGATGTTCGATTTCCTTGGTCATCACCATTGTTTAAACAATGGATTGATGCATGGTTATGGTTTTGATTTTTAGTTTCCGCTATGAGAATTTCTGGTTTCCGATCAGTCTTTCTTTTTCCTCAACTTTTTCATTTTTTGGTTCTCTATTAAGTTATTTGTTTTGATATTTGGTGTATTCGTTTTGTGTTTCTCCATATTTGTTTTTGTTTTGTGGATTACGATTCTTAGTTGCCGTGGGTTCCCATTTTTATGTCTTTTTTCTCTTATTTTTGTTTTTTGGTGTTCTATTATTCCTTTTATTTTTGTTGATAATGCTATGGAGAGTTTGCGTTTGTGTTCCTGTTCTTCTTTTCCTTTTGCCTTGTACTGGGGTTTTTTCATTTGGTTTTCGATCTCAGGTATTTCTGTTTTAGGCTGTGTGCTGTTTGGTGGTTCCGACAATGAGCTTGGAATTTTTTTCAGGATATATGTTGCATTGTTCTCTTTTTGTTCTTCATTGTTTCTGTTTTATCCTTGTGTTCTTTATTTTCCATGCTCGGTTTATAGATTGTTATATGGTTATTTGGGCTGTCCATGTCTGTACTGGAATTCTTGGTATTTGTTGGTTGATACCTAGATCGATTTCATGGGGTGCTTGTTCCTGTTCTTTGTGGTTATCTATGTTGTCTTCTTCTTTATTGGGGTCCTATGAGTTATTCTTTTTGTGGTTCATGGTTTTTTCTGTTTGTTGACGTCCGGTGGCTTGGTGGATCAAGAGTGGTGCGTGTAGGAGCATGGGTTTTTACTTGGTTTACCGTTCAATTACTTTTATTTTTTATTTATGGCCGTTGTTATATTTGTGCACGGTTTGACTTTATTGGAGTTTACAACTGCTTTGTTCTTGTTTAACATGTTTGCCTAGTCTGTTTCTTTCTGGCTTTTTAGAATTCCTTCTTTTATGGTTGATGGGCCCCGCATTTTGCATGGGTTTTACGTACACAGTTTCTTGTGGGTGAAATCAACGAAGCAGTCGAAGTTTTTATTTCACGAGATAATGCAATGTTCAGATTAATTGCTCGAATGAGATAAATTCTACAGTGATGGCCGTAGGTCGCCATGCACTCCGGGCGACCTACGACGTGGCAGCATCCAGACGAACCAGCATAGGTCGCCATGCACCCGGCGTCCAACGTTCTAGTGATGCTTTGCCCGGCTGATGCTCTGCTTTGGTGCTATGCATGGGCCATGAACGGGGCATGGGATAGGTCGCCAAGAGCTTTTTTCACGTGGTCTGCTCTCGGCAAACCTCTGCTCGCATGCAGCGTGAATTCAGCTGCATTATTGCAGCACTTATTGCTGCATTATTGCAGTCCTTCAGCTCACGTGAATGGCCCATGCAAAGGTGAATAATTGAAGCAAACGGGGGTGGTTGTATTATATATTGGATGGGGGTTAATGAGTGAAACATAAAAGAAAGAAAGGGAGAAGAGAGCAAGGGAAAAGAGGAAGAAGGGAGAGCACAACATCGAGGTAAGCTTTTTAATTATTTAAATTAGTTTTTTATTTTAAATTATTAGATTGTTAGTTTATGGTTTAAGGGTTTACAACATTTTAGTTAATTAGTTAGTTAGTTTAAGGTAAAACAAAATTGTAATTAATTAGTTTGTTTGATGGTTATATTTTGGTTGTTGAATTTATATTATATAAAAAATTAGTTAATTAGTTTAAGTTATATAAAAGAATAATTATTTAAATTAGTTTATTGTTATAAATTATTAGTTAATTAGTTATTATTATAAATTAGGGTAAAACAAAAATTAGTTAATTAGTTTGGTAGTTTAAGTTATATTATTGTTAGTTTAAGTTATATCATATAGAAATAAAAAATTATTTAATTAGTATGTTTGATAGTTACATATTAATAAAAATAATCAGTTAGTTTGTTAGTCGTTGGTTATATATAAAAAATATGTAATTGGTTTGTGTTAGTTAAATAGTTAAATTATATTTGTTTGTTGAATTTATATTATATAAAAAATTAGTTAATTAGTTTTTTAGTAATAAATTATAATTAAAAATCATTTATTAGTTTAAGTTATATTAAAAAATATTTTATTAGTTAACGTTATATTAAAGAATAGTTAAAGTTATATTAAAGAATAGTTTATTAGTTGTTTAAGGGAAAATTTACGTTTAACTTATATTTTAAAAAGTTTAGTTTGTTAGTTTATTAGTTTAATATATTATAAGTTATTATATTAAATTTTTTTGTTGTGTTGTGAAATAGTTAGTTAGTTAGTTAGATTATATTAGTTATATTAAATGATTTTTTAAATATTGTTGTTTACTTTTTTTACAGATTCATTCCAATGGTTGACCAAATTCCACTGTTGAGACTTGACAATGAACATATTTCAAGTCATTTGGGAATAATGTTGAATAAAATATTTGAGTCGTGAATTATAATTAATAAATATTTGAATATTATTTTATGATGATTGTGATAATTTTTTTGCATTATTTAATTGTAGGAGGACGAGCAGCGAGTCTTTCGTCTTCGGCTACAGAAAGTGCCCAAGCCACACAGATTGATAGAAGAAAACTTACAGGAGGCTGGATTTTGGTATGTAACATTTGTGTGAGATTACAAGTTGGTCCCAGGTTTGATCAGTGCCTTGATTGAGCGTTGGAGACCAGAAACGCACACGTTTCATTTACCGTGTGGCGAATGTACGATAACTCTGGAGGATGTGGCATTGCAACTCTGGGTCGAAACAAATGGGATGCCAGTTGTAATGTCACATGAGTTTAATAATGTGGCACAACTTTGTAGCTTGTTTCTTGGGAAAACGCCCGTACCACCAGAGTGTAAAGGGTGGCGTGTGAGGTTGTCATGGTTGAAGAATGAATTTCAGCTTCAACCAAATAGTACGGAGCACGAAATTATACATGCAACACGAGCATATATATTACAGTTGATTGGGGGTATTTTAATGCCGGATAAATTCGGTAGTTATGTTCACACTCAATATCTTCTTTTTTTAAGAAATTTTGAGAATAGTAGGCAATATAGCTGGGGATCGGTGATATTGGCGTTCTTGTATCGTGAGATGTGCAAGGCGTCATTAGTCGTGAATGATAATAATACAGCAGAAATCAGTGGATGTCTGTTGCTGCTACAGTCATGGGCTTGGCATAGACTTCCGTTTCTGACACCGATCAGTCGGACTGCGGCTGACTTTCCTCTTGCCGGAAGGTAATATGAATTTTCTATTTTAATATAAAATATTAATTATAAAATAAAAATGACCATATTTTTGTTTTGATTGATATACAGATGGAGGCATAAAATTGAAGGCACGGGGTTGGTGCACAACAATATTAAAGAGTTCAGGCTGAAGATCGACATTAAGGCAAAAAAGGAGATATGTATAATCTGTTATTTTTAATTATTATTTAAATTAACTATATTATTTGATTTAAATAAATTTTATTGTTTTTGTAATTTTACAGTTTAATTGGAGACCATACATGAATGAAGAAATACTTGCGTTGATACCGCACGATATTTTAGATGGGTTTCAATATTGGTGTGCTGTTACACCATTGATCAATTTTGCTTTTGTTGATATCCAATTTGGGGATAGAGTGTTGAGGCAATTCCACTTCCACCAACCTATTCCGCGGAGTCCATGGGATCATGACCTCCTCCAAATCTTAGATGGTCGTCGTCAGGTGAATTGGGTTGAGACGCATGACCAGCTGCACAAATTTGATGGTCGTCGTAAATAAAATGTTAATTGGGTTGAGAAGCATGCAACCTACATTAATGCTTGGAACAATAGGGCTTCATTCATGCCAACTCTTGACGACATTCAAGACGACGACTTTAATTTTGAGACTTCGGCTTACCTTGCTTATTTTTTGGATAATGGAAAGCCATTATTGACAACAATTGTAGAGAGGCGACAATTTTTGAGGTTTAAGAAAAGATTTGGTAAAGCTGAATACTCTCTACCAAGTGGGAGTGTGAGTTCATCTCAACAACCTGAAGTGGAAAAGACTGATGTGGATAATAGCGCACCACAACCGTTCGGCGATGCATACATATAAGAGTTTGTGCAGCCTGATGCATCCATCTACTCTCCCATGTTTTCGTCAACGTATGACTTTGAACACATGTCAGTTCAAATGCCCCCAATGAATGAGGAGGATGGGTACCATACTCCTGAGCAACCGCAACGGCCACAACGCATCAGACGTCCGCCCCAACATTATCATTCAACAACACCCCGACATCGGCAACAATTGTAAACTAGTTTGTTATTTGTTACAAATTTAATATTGAAATTAGACTAGTTTTTTCAAACCTTAACAAATTCGACATATTTATAATGATTTTTAGTATCAAATCATTATTATAATTTCATTACTAGTTATGTATCGAAAATATGGTTAATTGAACCAAACATTGTTCATTGGTTAAGTCGTAAATCATTACTATCAAATCATTACTAAATCATTAATATCAAATCATTAAATATTAATAATAAATTATTATTACTAATTATTACTATCAAAACATTAAATATTAATAATAATTTCATTATTACTAATCATTACTAAATCATTAATATCAAATCATTAAATATTAATAATAATTTCATTATTACTAATCATTACTATCAAATCATTAAATATTAATAATAATTTCATTATTACTAATCATTACTAAATCATTATTATAATTTCATTACTAGTTATGTAACGAAAATATGGTTAATTGAACCAAACATTGTTCATTGTTCAAGTCGTAAATCATTACTATCAAATCATTACTAAATCATTAATATCAAATCATTAAATATTAATAATAAATTATTATTACTAATCATTACTATCAAATCATTAAATATTAATAATAATTTCATTATTATTAATCATTATTAAATCATTAATATCAAATCATTAAATATTAATAATAATTTCATTATTACTAATCATTACTAAATCATTACTATCAAATCATTAAATATTAATAATAAATTATTATTACTAATCATTACTAATATTACTATCAAATCATTAAATATTAATAATAATTTCATTATTACTAATCATTACTAAATCATTACTATCAAATCATTAAATATTAATAATAAATTATTATTACTAATCATTACTAAATCATTATTATAATTTTATTGCTAGTTATGTAACGAAAATATGGTTAATTGAACCAAACATTGTTCATTGTTCAAGTCGTAAATCATTACTATCAAATCATTATTAAATCATTAATATCAAATCATTAAATATTAATAATAAATTATTATTACTAATCATTACTATCAAATCATTAAATATTAATAATAATTTCATTATTACTAATCATTATTAAATCATTAGTATCAAATCATTAAATAATAATAATAAATTATTATTACTAATCATTATTATCAAATCATTAAATATTAATAATAAATTATTATTACTAATCATTACTATCAAATCATTAAAAATTAATTATCATTACTAATTAGACTGCACAAACTCTAGTATGTATGCCGAGACAATATTAGTTATGTAACGAAAATGACGTTAATTAAACCACACATAATCCGGATAAATACATAGAAATACATATATGATTACTAATGGTGAGGCCTATATCTTGGTGAATTAGGACAATTATTTTTTGAATGGCCTTCACCCCTACATAATCCGCATCTCTTTGCTTGACCTCTCTCTCTAGCATGGAAATCCATACTGGTATGAATTCGAGTGGACTCAGGTCGACCCTTCGGACTTCTGCGAAGCATTGGATTTTGTAGCCATTCATCATGATCTTTTTTGGGCCAATATGATTCATTCGGGATCTGTCTGAACGCATAGCTGTAGACATTTAATATCCTACGTAGGTGGAATCATTCATCAACATAAGTGTATGCGCTTACACCAGCATACATACATGCAACGACTGCATGGGCACATGGATATTTCCATGCCTGAAAATGACCTCAATCACACCATTTGTGTCGTAAATCAACTCTAAATGTTTGGTCTTCTCCTCCTACGTTACGGCGTATGCACGACACGACAAAAGTATAACCAACTTGGTCGAAATTATGAACAACCATTGATGTTGCCAATCGCTCATTTGCTTCCATTGATTCCACCACTGTAGGAGCCCAAGTTTGACCTCTATTTATGAGACTCTCAATTTCCTTACCTTTGTCCGACCAAACTTTAGCCAATATAAAGTACGTCTATTTCACCACACTCGCTATTGGGAGATGGCGTGTACCTTTTAGTACCGAATTAATGGCCTCAGCAAGGTTTGTGGTCATATGTCCATATCTCCAACCTTCATCGTATGCTTGCGACCATTTTTCCCGCGGTATTTTTGAAGCCCACTTCCAAACACGCTGATCATCGTAAAATACCTTCAAATTCTCCAATCTCTTGTCAAAATTTGGTCGACGTACTTCGTATCCTGTTCCATAATATATTTTGTTAAACTGCAATTAAAAAAACCACGTAAAAAATGCACAAATATTGTAAATAAAACTTACCCATGCTAACTATCTCGCTACGAATATGTGCGTTATGAAACTGGTCGATACTATTCTTGCCAATATGACGGATACAAAATGTCGGATATGCATACGGAGGTATCCAACGACTTCCTGGTCGTTCAATTGCCGCCAAAATACCCGTTCCTCTATTGGATATCAAGCAAACTCCATCTTCACGAACGACATATTGACGTAGATTGGTCAGAAAAAAATTCCAAGCCTCTGTTGTCTCTCCCTCAACAATTGCGAATGCAATTGGGAAGATATTTCGCTCACCATCTTGAGCAACTGCAATCAAAAGTACATGCCTATATTGACCATACAGCCACATACCATCTACTTGGATCATACGTTTGCAAAATGAAAAATCCTTCAATACATGCCTTGAATGCCCAAAAAAATCTATGAAATATTTTCTTCCCTCGCAGAAGTTGACCTTCTTCGTCATATGCGGGCATGGTTTGAGACTTCACTATGGTTCCTGGGATAAATCGCTTCATTGCTTGTAGCAAATGTGGTAGCTCATTGTACGATGTATCCCAATCTCCATACGTCAGCTTCATTGCCTTCATCTTCGCATTCCACACCATGCCATATTTTACTTGATATCCAAATTGGCTTCGAATAGATGCAGCTAACACTGAACAAGATATCCTTGGATCCTTTTCAACCATCGCCTTCACGTATTCACATATTACATCGGAGTCCAATAGTCGGTGGTCTTTTTCGATAGAGTTTCGCAAACATGTGTGCGGACCATTGTACCTCGTGATGACCCAAACATCGTGCCTTTGATTTTTCGACACTCTGATCTTCCACTTGCACTCTGGGCCATATTTTACACACTTCGCGTATAGGGTTTTCTGGTTGGACTCTACAACATTGACATCAACATGGCATTTGATGCAGTACTCTTTAATCGCCAGCGTGGCTTCATTTTTTCCTCTGAATTGCACCCTAACTGAAAATTCACCAGAATTATCGAATGATTCAGTTGGTACGGAGGTAAATATGGCATGTCTGGGAATTCAGGTGCCCTCATCGCATCATAGTCTATCTCGTACATGTGAGGAGTAGCTTCATACGGTGCCGGAACTTCATCAATTGCACCTCCACAAAAAATATTTTCGTCGTCGCCCAAAACGGGTTCTTCGGTTTCTTCATCTTCGCTTGAATCATCGTGAATTTCTCCCCATCGATTTTCAGCGTCAATATCAACAACCAATTCTGGTATGTTTCTCGTCTCATACTCTGCTGTTGCAGATGTCCCCCCGACTTCATTTAAACTTTCCAATAGTGCCATAAAACTGTTCGGGAACTTGTATGTCGGCTCCTCAAACTGACTATATAAAGTCATTTCAGATGGATTTTGAGCCACACCTCTTGATGACCCAGGAACATCACATATGTTACGCACATCAACAAATAACTCAATAACTGCTATATTGGTTGACTCATGTAATCCAACCATGGTTCCAATATCATCATCTTCTTCAAGTGGAACTGCAACATATCTGACTGGGTTAGGGCATATCATAAACCTATACCACAAACCATCAACTGCAGCTCGAATTTTTCTTTCTATCTTATGCTTCATTTCTATAAATGTGATGTCTTTTTTGAACATCATATTTATTGGTTTTTCAGACTGAAAAACTACTCCGACCTCATTTTCCATAATCTGTCCATTATAATGGACAATCGTGAAAAAGTTATTGCTCATTTTTTCTACAAATAAAAAAATAAATTAATTTAGATTAAAATATTAGATAAGATAATTTCATAAAACATTAAATCATTAAATATAATATAATATACTATTATATTAATGATCAAATAAAATTTGTTATTTAACTTGATTAATTGATTGATTACTAATATTACTAATAATGATTTAATAATTATTATTAATCTAATGATTTGATATTTAATGATTTAATAATAATATGATTTAGTCATGATTACTAATAATTACTTATTATTAATATTTAATGATTTAGATTTGATACTAATCATTTAGTAATTATTACTAATAATCATGATTAGTTTGATAATATTTTTTATTTTTTAAAAATATCAAACAAATTTGTTAGGCAAAATATCGTGATAATGCGTTGGCCGGATTATTTCATTCAATTAATTTTTACTCCTTACTAATTTACACATACAATATAAATTAAACAAAATATTTTTTTAAAACAACACTAAATATTTTTAAACACAATATATTTTTTAAACAGAAATTATCTCGCACAAATTAGTTTATATAATCTAATATAAACTTACTAACTAACTAATTTACACATACACAACAACAAAAAATGGACAACAAAAAATAATAAATTACTCACGTATTTATGCCTTCCTCATTTCCTTTCTTTTCCTTATTTGTTTATTTCTTCGAATCAATTTGAACATGGGCAAATGTTGTGGAATAATGCCCTGTATGTGTAAACCGTTTAATTTATTTAAACAACAATAGCTTCCACAAATTAATTTTATATAATCTAATATATTATAATATAACTTAAACTAATAAACTATTTCTTTATTATAATATAACTTAGTTAAAATAACACACTAATTAAGCACTAATTAATTTTTTTATAATATAACTTCAACTTCAAAGAACAACCTAATATACGTTTAAAGATACTACCAAATTAATTAATATTTTTTTATATTTAATAACTTAAACTAATTAACTAATTTTTTATATAATATAATATATAACTTAAACTAACAAACTAATAATTTATACTAACAAACTAATTAACTATATTTTAGTTTTACCCTAAACCATAAACTAACAAACTAATAATTTCATATAATAAACTAAATTAAACAATAAAAAATTACCTCACGAACTATGTTTGATCCTTTATCTTATCTTATTTTCTTCTTCTTCCTTTTCTTTCTCTCGGCAAAGTTTATATGTGCTTATGCTTATGCTCCTGATTCTGCTTCTGCTTCTACCCTAAACCCCATATCATTTATATAAAGCAAAAAAGCGTTGTACAGAGTCATTAAATTTGACTATTGAAGAAAATAATATTAGGATTGAATCGTATAACTATTGAGCATTGAAAGGCTTCAATTGAACAACAATATTTGCTGCATTTAGCAGCTAAATTAACGCTGCAATCATGCAGCTACGGATGCAGGAATCTCCCAGCTATGGATGCAACGCATGCATGAGGGATAGGGTTAAAATTTGGGCGTGGTGCAAGACTCCACAGCTTGGTCGCCGGGACTCCATGGCAACCTACCATGTCGCCGGGACTCCATGGCGACCTACACACTTTGGTCACCGATCTCCCCATGCATGCACGATCTCCTCATGCATGCACCGATCTCCCCCCATGCGTGCATGCACCGATCTCCCCCCCCCCATGCACACCATGCAGCTCCCGCTCCTTGGTCGCCCCGAGTGCATGGCGACCTCCTTGGTCGTTGGGCGTGCATGGCGACCTCTTTGGTCGTTGGGCTTGCATGACGACCTCTTTGGTCACTGTAGAATTAACCCTATCTCAGCATATAATATGTCCAAAGCATTATCTCGTGAAAAAAAAATTCGAGAACATTATCTCGTGGAATCAGCCGTTTCTTGTGTGTAATATTTTATTTGTTTTCCTTTCTTTTTATTTTTGTACGTTTATGTTAAGTCTTTTTGCATGGTTTTGGTTTATTAAATATATAGGTATTGTTGACCTTTTGAATAAGATTTGGTTTTGGCTATATGCTAATAATTCCCGATTATTTCCTTGTGTGATTAATTGGTTGTATATGCGCAGTATATATATGGTTACTGAGCTGATCTTTCCTTCTTTGATTCTATTTAGCATGTTTCTATTTTTTAGGATTTTCTTTTGATATATATATGGCTATTCGGTATTGGACTTGTGGGATTAATGCGGTTTAGTCAATGGTATTTGCTGATTATATCTTCTCTGTCTGGTGAATTATATTTATATTGGGTCTCCATTATAGGGATTTCCCTTATTCTGTTGTTGGTTATATGGTATATTTTATTTGGTTTTGGTATGTCTTATATTGTATGCAATTTGTTAAGGGCTTTCCCGATTCTTTGTCTCTGTTTCATGCTTCTAATTTGCTATCGTTTACTTTTGAGTATTTTCTTTGAGCCATATTGGTTTGCTACCGTGCCTATATCTTTATATTGGTTTGAATTTTTTAGATATTCTTGTTTTATTTGGGTCTTAATTAGTGGGATTTTCCATGTCTATTTTTGAAATTATGGCAATTTTTAATGGGAGTTGACTGTTTATTTTATTTATTTATAGGGGTTACTTTTGCTATAGTTGTAGTGCTTTGTGGATGCCTTCTTCCTTTTTGCTTTATTTTATTTTATTTCACTTATTTGATAATGACAGAGGGTATTTTGGTGCAACTGAATGATTTATCCTTTACCGAGGATGAATATACACTAATTGTCACTTCTCTCCCATCTGATCAAATAACAGAGCTAGGTTGGGAAAGTTGGCTTGTTGGAAAGTTCATGTCTGAGACTCCGGTTGACGGGGCAGCTCTTAGGCGAATTTTTCGGGCTATATGGAAAAGTGAAAACATCGAAGAGATTGTGGAGCTTCGACCGAAATTCTTTCATATAAAATTACGCTCAGCTGAAGCTAAGGATGATATATTGAGGGGTGGTCCATGGTTGTTTAATAATGTTTGGTTTTCGATGCTATCCTTTGATCGTCTTTCATGTCCCGAGGATTATGCATTTTCTCAACTGGAGATTTGGATCCGGATTTATCAGGTGCCGTTGGGTCTTATGACTAAAGCAATGGCGATCTCGCTTGATGGTAGTATGGGGACGGTTATTGCTGTAGATACGAGGTCCTTGGAGGTAATATGGGTGACTTTTTGCGTGTACGGGTTCGGTTTG
The DNA here is from genome assembly GCF_006381635.1 of Hibiscus syriacus. Taxonomy (NCBI): domain Eukaryota; kingdom Viridiplantae; phylum Streptophyta; class Magnoliopsida; order Malvales; family Malvaceae; genus Hibiscus; species Hibiscus syriacus. Next base: position 119,135 of record NW_024062727.1, on the reverse strand, counting down.
ATGCCATGAAGCCTTTACGTCGTAGTATTGCCCTTGGGATTCCTGGTAATTCTAAACCACGTCTATGTCCAGTACGTTATGAGAGGTTGCTTGTTTTTTGTTTTGGTTGTGGATTGTTGGGTCATCAAGCCATCTCTTATCGTACAATTTATGTTATGGCTTCTTCTAAACTTCAGTATGGCGAGTGGATGCGTGTACCTCCTCCAAAATATGTTGGGCCTAGTCCTGTGAAGAGGGGTGTAGAATATATTTCTGATATGGAAGAAGTTCCTTAGACTTACCCAGCCAAATTTGGTGGAAGATTCAAAACTTGTTGTTGGCGGTGCACAAGGTAACGAGGAAGTCGAAAGCGTGGTTCCTAATGAAAAGAATGGATTGAGTCCATTATCGTTGACCGAATCTGGTCAATTTGTGGAGAGCACAGGTACGGACGTGGTGGTTGAGACCCATTTAGCAGAAAATATGTCAGATAAAACTTTAGTTTTGGAGAATACTGAATATTCCAATACTCCAGTTACGATGGTTAAAACTGGTAAAGATGGTCCACATATTATAACTAATCGTTTGTCTAAGCGTGGCTTACAGGGCAAATACGAGGTTAATAATCTGATTCTGCCTAAACGCACACGAATCTTACATGCTCCAACAAATGACGCTGGGATGAGCAACTCCAAAAACTCTATGGCAGCAGTTGAGACTCAACCCCGCCGTGACCAATGATTGTCTTATGTTGGAACTGTCGTAGTATAAACAACGCTACGACAGTTCGTGCGATTGGTCGATATATCGATCTTAAGAGTGCTAATATTGTTTTTTTAAGCGAGACTTGAATAAAGCAAAACAAGAGTAATTATATATGTTGTAAGCTTGGTATGGATAATTGTTTTGTTTTAGACAACAACAATGATTGTACTGGGCTAATGCTCTTGCAGAATAATAATAATAATAATAATAATGTATTGATTTTATCGTACTCTTGTTTTCATTTTGACTCAATTATTGATGATGGAACTGAGAAATTTCATTTTTCAGGTTTATATGCAAGTCACCATGCTAATCTCAAGCCTGAGATTTGGTCCACTGTTCATTCTTTTCGAAATGTTTTTACTCTACGATGACTATTGGGTGGGGATCTTGATGCAATCCTTCATGATTATGAAAAACAAGTTGGGCGAAGGAAATCAAGATTTCAAATGGATGAGTTTTGTATGATGCTTACTCAGAATGGTTTATTTGATGTTAAGCCTGCTAGAAGTTGGTTTACGTAGCATTTTGGAGGATTGGATAATCATGCTATTAAGGAACGTATTGACCGTTTTGTTGCTAACCGGTATTGGTTTCAGGCCTTTCTAAATAGAAAGGTTTTTATAGAGTTTGCTGAGACTTCATATCACTGCTATTTATTAACGGATATTGATTGGGTTAAACCTCTAAATAGAGGACGATGTAATGATTATTTAAGGTTTGAACAATGTTGGGCTTCTGAAGAAGCTTGTTGAGTTTTAGTGAAGGATGATTGGTTTCAATCCCATTCGGATGTTCTGGGGAAAATTGCTGAGGTTGGGTATACTCTTAGTTCTTGGCAAAGAGAACGCTTATCTACTACTCGTGGTCAAATTCAAGAGCTCCATGCTAAAATTAATGCTTCTTTTAGTTGGCATATTTCGTTGGATGCAATACAAGAGCTCAAAAGAGATAAAGAGGAATATCTTCATTTGTTTATTAAGGAGGAAGTTTATAGGATGCAACGGAAATGACCATCCAACTCAGTTGGTAGAGCACAAGGTTCTTAACCTTGAGGTCGTTGGATCGAGTCTCATGGAGGGCATTTCATAATTTGGAGGTCTCTTACGGAAGCTACTCTCAACCTAGTGTTGGGGGCAGCCTACTATCTTACCTCCCCTTACCCCATTACATATGGGAACAAGGAACAACCATTTTTTTATAGGATGCAATGGTCTCGAGTACAATAGTTGGCTAATGGGATCATAATACTTGTCTGTCGAGTATACCATACCTTAAGGGAAGGGGCTCTTGACTAGCGAATGATAGATACCATAAAGTATTAAAAATGTGCAATTGGTTGTTAGTTAAAAAAATTATCAATAATGTACAATTTCATTAGCAAATTTTGGACGTAGTAGTAAGACACATTATATTTTTAAAGAAATAATTTTGTAATAGTCTAAGATGATTACAATGTAATATTTGTTAAGAATTTTCTTTTAACTTATTGATAATTAAAACAAAAGAGAACAACATTTTTTTACTATTAAGATCATCTCATGGATTCAAAATTTAAATCTTAAAATTAATATGGTTAAAAGGAAAAATCATATACACAGCAAACATACAAAATAATTTTTTAAAGACTCTTTACACCAAGAATTAATAAATGTAAATGTATGAACAAAACTGACCGTTCAAAATAATCTTTGAAGATCTTAATTAATGCAATGGACAAGCTGCAAATTAATTAACAGATAAAATTATTTAATTCACTAGTTAATATGTTTCTGTCTCTCTCCTAATCAGGGCCGTGGCTAGGTATAAAGGGTACTTTACAAATTCTTATAAAAGAATCCTTATTTTTTAGATATATTCGATTCCGAGATCCTTATTTTTATATTTCTTAATAGCAATAACTGATAAATATACTCGATTTCGGGATCCCTATTTTTATGCTTATTAATGACAACAACTGATAGATATATTCGATTTCAAAATCCCTATTTTTATACTTATTAATGACAACAACTAATAAATATATTTAATTCAGGACCCTATTTTTTTGGGCCTGCGCCGTCGCGCACCTTGCGCCCCTTAGCCACGCCCCTGCTCCTAATCCATAAACCTACCAACGACGGCGAGCTGTCAACTAAACACTTTAGCCGTCCAATTCAGAAAAAGGAGAGAAAATTAATACTAATCTATTATAATTAATTAGGATAAGCAAAGGGAAACAAATAATAATAATAAAACAGTGATAAAAAACGATAAGAGAGGTAAGACATGGAGCAAAACAACAAAGGGAGGAACATCATGACTCGGAGTTGGCTCATTGTTTAGTCATTTCAAACATGGAGTCAGGGCCACCTCGGGCTTTTCACTGACCATTCACAAGCCCGAGTTACTGTGCTTGTTTTCTGGGGGGTTTGGGTTTTGCATTGCCCTTTGTACACATATATTGTTATATTGCATATATAGGACCACGACCGTATAATTTTTTGCCACTTTTTCTTTTTTACACCGAACTGTAATCATGTACGGGTATTTGAAAGGTAGATGAACTCAGTGGTTGGTGCTGGTGAATTGACTCAGGCCCATGGTTGAACCAATTGATGCATATTTGGCTAGTTCTTGGGGTAAAAGTGACCGACCAGATTGATCGTTGTTCATTCCAAGGAAGTCCCTTGTCAAGCTATGAACGAACGGACTAGAACCAGGGTGTATGTTTAATCGACTCGGTTCACCTGGTGATGCCATGAAATTAGTGGCCGTGTGCGAGGAGGAAGACGAGCTGCTCATTACACCGAAACTGTTCCCGAAGAACGATGGATTGCTTCTCGTTGAACCCATCTGAGCCGCTTTCTGCAACAGTGCGGTCGCCGACATTGGAGAATCAGTAAGCTTGGATTGTTTGTTTTGAGAATCGGAATATAGAGACGAGAGACTTTCCATTAAATTGCCTTCATTTCCACCTTCTTCTATACAGGAAAGATTGTGATTTGATGAAGTTCCACCACTGTTTTCGAATCCAGGAAAGTGTGAAGATGAACCAAACAGATTGCCTGGAGCCATTTGAACCATCTCAGACAAGCCTGATCAAATTCAACAACACAAATAATTAGTCACAATATATGCAAAGAGGTTCATTTACACAAAATTGAGCAGTTTACCTGCTGCAGGAAAATCTTGAGGAAAACCAGAAAATGCACGAGTAAGATTCATAGCGTCGTTTCTGAAATTTAGGGTTGTACTTGTAGCTGCAACAGAAGTAAGCCCTGCACTTTCTTCAGCTAAAGCATCACAAAACGCTCTATGAGTGATGAAGCTGTCTTTTCTGTTTGAATTAAAAGAGACCCAAATTTCAGAAACACGAGCACTTACATTCATTACCTAATCATTAACAAAATTCCCAGAAACGTAAAAAGATTCTGAAACCTGGAAAATAGTGTGCCACAGTCACACTTGTACTCTCTAGTACCACAAGTTTTACAGTGAGCTTTCCAGTCGGATTGAACAGCGTATTTCTTCGAACATTTCTCGCACTTCCACTTCTTCTCCCCATGTTTCCTGCTGTAATGTTTCTTTATCCCGGTGAGGTCGCCGAGGGCTCTTGACGGATCGTGGTGTACGCAGGTTTTCTCGGGGCAAATATAAACCTTCTTACGAACTTCTTTGTTGGTTCTTTGCCTCAGCTTCCATGGAAGATTATGACCCCTTCGATGAAGCTGCAAGTTCTGGTCTCTTTGGAAACCTTTCTTGCATATTTCGCAGACGAATCTGTTTGTCGCCATAAGCGTTTTGGGGGATAAAGCAATAACTTCTGCATCTGGATCTGTCAAGGCCGCAAACAGAAGATTGGAACTAAGAAAAGGGTATTATCAAAGGAGAAAGAAAGATCGAATTAGGTAAGCTTACCAGGGTTTCCTGGAAGATTTCTCTTCTTCTTAACGGGATTTGGATTATCTTTAGGGTTAGGGTTTGCATTATTTTGGTCTTGGATGAACCCTCCTATTGAAGAAGAAGGAATAAAGAAAGCTTCACCGGACATAATTTCTTCCTTCCTCTCCTTCTATAATATATTTTGCAGCTAAATTCCGAAAAGTGATGGCTTTGAAAATTAGTTTTCAAGAGGCTAAAAACACAGTAGAAAACAAAAGAAAACAAGGATTTCTCCAAACACAAGCAGATAAATCTTTGGTAATAATATATACTTACTCTCTCAGTTTCTTCCCAAAGAGACAAAGAAAAGCACAACTCAAGCTTAAATCTAAAAACAAAACCTTCGGACTCTTCTTTGTTCTTACAGAAAGATCTGGTTTTTAATTATCTCGTTTGATTACTACAAGATAAAACACCAAAAAAACATGATGACTAAAGAGAATATATATAAATATATATATATATATATATCTCATTTTGTACGTCTCCTTCGTCTCTTTCTTCCTTTCTTATAGTCTTGGTCTTTCATTACTATATCTTTTACCATATCTTCAACGTCGGTCAGCCATTGATATTAGATGGGACCACACCATATTCTTTCTCTTTCACACACAAACCGCACGATTGTGGAGGTTGGCAAATGTGTGTGCCAGACAGCAAGCCGATGTTTTTGAGTGACCAGTCAGAAAAATGTATGAATTTTCGTGTCCCTTATCTGGTATAGCCTTTCTTCAGTTCAAAGCTCCATGTAGTCGCAGCAGTAATTTTCTTAATATTATATTGATTCCCGGGGGGTTATTTTTGTCAAGTGATTTGAGTGGAGGTTAAAAAGTGAGTAGCCTTTACAGTGATACAGATCAAGTATGAAATGATTAAACCATAATTAAGAGGTAAAAGGCCATTGAAATAGATGAAGAAGTTGCAGAAAAAGGAAGAGAAATGACAGAGAGAGATGATAGGACGGTCCGTGATACCTGTCTGGTGGAGAGGGACCCACGTTTGGACTGTGTGATTCTGATGCTCCACCAGCATCAGCAATGTTGTTGCCACTGCCACGGATGCATCTGTACTTGTCTTTGTTTTTTATTTGATTACGTATATTAAGACTGCCGTAACGTAGAAATTTAACGTAGAAATTTACTCATTTCTGCATTACAAAATTTGGTATATCTAAAAAATTTCAATCAATATTCCTATAAAATTATTTATCTATCACGTGATACTAAAAAATTACAAAAAAATAATTATATTTCTTCGAAATAATTCTCGTCACAATTTTAAAGATTAAGACATATTCTTTATTTATAGAGCTCACTATTTACTATTTAGTCACCAATAATATTTATTACATAGGAATTCTTAATTAAATAAATAAAATCATCAAGTAATCTTCAATCACTATAATTACAATAGAATTAATCTTAATTTTTAATCAGAACTTAAGTTAATATCTAGCCTATATAAATTATAACGGAGCGTCTGGTTAGGTGAGTTGCGTTTCATATAGCGATGTCTTTATCCAAGCAGACTTCAACCAGACCCGCCTCATCTGTTTTACGTTCTATATTATAATTTCATGGACATGTGTTAGGTCAGAAAAGATATCGAATATATTTATAATAAGGATGCAAAATTTGAGGCATATTAATAATAGATAATTCATGAGCATTTGGCACCATGCATTCGGAGCTTACTTCCACAGAAAAGGATGCCCCTCTTTCCTTGGCATCCTATGCCTTTTTGTTTCGAAAACATGAGTAGAGACACATGCAGACGTAGGGACTCGACACAAAAACAAGATCTCGTGTCCCGTTTGTTAGGGTTTTCCTTCTTTTTATTTGTGTTGTTTTCAAATATCTAGAAAACCCTAATTCTAAGACGATGGATTGAGAAGGGAGATGATGAGTTTTTATAAATAATATTAATGTATCCGACCAGAAACGACATCCTTCACATTCATCCATTGCATATAGATTCCCGATCTCTGTCCCACTATGCTACTTATCGGACCATTAACGCCCTATTTTTCTTATTTTATTATTCTCTCCCAACAGTTTGTTTGGTAGTAGTACAGGCAGCATTTTAATTCTTAAAAAAATAGTTATCGTTCCATGAATTGCGTCGTTTTGTTTGTTTACACTGGGTTCTAAATATAATTTAGGTATTTTTTTATATTGTCTAGTAATGATTTAATTTTACATTTTTAAATTTTTAATATAATTTCCTAAAATTTCACACCCCAAATAATGTATTGTGTTGATCCCTGTCTCCCAATCCTTTAATGACTGTCCATGTTTATAATTCCCTGAGATATACAATATGAGTGTCTAAATTCAACCTTGGAGATTGTTATCTGAAAAAAGATTATAGATTTTTTTAATAAATCATTAGTGTAACATTTTGCACAAGATTATAATAAATGTCATACACTGATATACATTACTAATAGATGAATCTACATCAAATATCATTCACCAATATGTACTACTTATGATACACATTGATGTTATACTATTGTTTTTTTTAAATATTTTTTAAAATCATGATTCATAAGCAATCTAAACCGTGACTCAATCAATTTGTACTGTTTCTTGTGATCAACTGAAGTTTCTTTCAAATTATTAGCTATTCTACATGATGTTTGGGTTACTATTGCAGACACAACGGGTCAATAAGTACCCACAAGCATCGTTTCCATTTCCAAGTGTCTTTCATACCTCAGTTTATCAGCATTGATGCAATGAGGAGTAGAAGAAGAAGAACCATTGATTTTATTAATTATCTTCAACTCAAAATTACTCATTAGTTTATGCGATTTAAACTCGATGGAGTTCATTTGTCAAACTATAACACCATAAGAAACATGAACAACATTTTGGGGATGGTGCAGGCCGATACACAAACAAACTACCGAGCTGTTTGATCAATGTTGAAGCAAGCTTGATAGGCTATTTTATTGCTGTGGGAGGAACAAGAGCTTGCAAAGTTTGCTTTAATGAGCTGAGTTTAGGAGCAGACACAAAATTTTATATTACGGGGACGAATTTATAAAGCTTTTAAGGGACCCGAAAATAGATTTTCAAAGAAAATATTCCCTTAGTCTATCGCTGGTTGTGTTCAGTTCACCCATGGAAGAGGTTTTCACATATCATCCCATTTAACCCAATGCACTCCACCCCTAGACGAAGTGATCCCTCAAATAAATCACCGAATCAATCACTCAATAGCCAAGCACGTCATTTTGGGTAAAACTGTAGTTTGAAGAGTGTACATAGGAATTACTGCAAGAACCGTTTTAGCTAATAAAATATGGCCAGCTAAAGAAAGACATTTAGCATTCTATCTGTTAAGTTTTCTTTCCACACTTGATAGAGAAACGGCAGCGGATGATGTGAACGTTGCTCTCATCAAGGAAACAAACCTAGGAAAGTTCTAGACTCGATGAAGAAACGAAAGGTTTTGATTAGGTGCTTTGAAGGTGGCGACAGGATTAAGGTTTTTGGGAAACTTGTAGTTGCTGGAAAATAGACAAAGAAAACACTATTAAGACAATAAAAATAAGGGTAATAAGATTAAGGAAGATTAAAGACAAGAGAAACAAGGGTAATGAATTAGAACATAAAAACAAAAACATATAATAAAGAAATCAATGGCTCTTCCCTTTTAAAGGTTGCGCCCTTATTGGATTTGGATGGATGAATACTCGTTGGAAAGATTATGAAAAGATGAAGAAGATGGTGAAAACGAAATTAAGACCGGATGGTCTGATTAAGAGAAAAACTGAATTAAAAATTTACCCTGGTATGTATGACACTTAACACAAACCCTATAATTTTGTGGAAGTTGGCATGAATTATGATAGATGATGATGATTCCAAGGCTTTATAAATGTAGCACTAAGTAACTTTACAAAATGTTGGGCTTAGGGTGATTCAAACTCAATCCTGAGCATATCTCATTGGGTTTCACAGTTGGGCCCAAAAATAACTTGGGTTCTTGTGATCCACATTGCTGAGGGAGGAAAGGTGAGTGATTTTCCTTTCTTGAATTCTTCTAACTCTATGTGGGTGAAGATACTAACTTTTTTACCCATTTTTATTTTATTATTATAATAATTATTATTATAATAATAATAATTATTATTATTATTATAATATATTATTATTATTATTATTATTATTAAAAAAAAATAGTTACAAACCCAAATCCCAGGCCCAACCAGAACCGGCCCAAACCCAAAAGGAAACCCTAAACATTTGTGGTTTCAGCTAGGGTTTCTAAACCCTAGCTCTAGCCGCCGCCTCAATCTCAGCCGTTGGATCTGAGAGATCCAACGGTCCACACTCCTCTAGATGCAAACCCTAGGGTATGATACCCTAGGGCCACGCGGCCGCCGCAGCTGCTCCCACCATCTCCACCGCTGCCACGTCTCGTTGAAGGCTTCCAGAAGAACCACTCCAGCCGCACACGTCTCCCCCAAACGGTGAGTCACCACTGAAAGTCCGGTGACTCACCGAAGAACCCCTTTTGGACCGGTCCGAAGCTATCACCGGTGGTGGCTATAAAAGCCACCGAGCCCCCTGCCAACAAGGAGAGGAAGAACGGAGAACAAAACAAAAAAAAAACCACAACACAGCAACCAAAAACAAAAGAAAAAAAAGGAGAGAAGCTTACCGAGGAAGCCACGACCGTCGGACCTCTTCAAACGTCACCAAAAACCTTCGAAAATCGAAGGTACTTTCTTAGATTTGCTCCGATCGGGAGCTATTTAAAAGAAAAGAACACTGAAACCGTCATTAGGACGGTCCGATCTACTTTTTAGTGTAAAAAAAAAAATTCTCTCAGAAGAGAGAGAGAGGGAAGAAAGGAAATGAGAGCTGGACCTTCGGGCCAGCCGGTTTCGGGCTTTAAATAGCCCTTCCCAAACGACGTCGTTTCGGGGAGGGCTATTTGTGTAATTAACTAAGGGTTAAATCCCGTCCGCAGTCCCTTGACTTGTAATTCTTACATTTTAGTCACTAAATCAAATTTATAATCCTTTTAATTTGGTCTCTAAATTTTATTTATTTATATTTTAGCCCTTAACTGTAATTATAAATATTTTAGATAAAATACGTATTTAGTCTTTTAGTTTTAATAAATAATATTTTAATCCTGAGTATATATTTTTAATTTATTTTAATCTGATATTCGAATTTTATATAATTTTATTTTAGTCACCAAATTAATAAATAAGGAAAATGGCATGTTTAATCCCTATAATTTTAAATAATTAATTATGAATTAGATATTTAATTTTAATTTTATTATAATTTAGTCACTAATTTTAAATATTTTCATTTATTTTACTGCTTTTAAATATATAGTTCTAATTGTATTTTTATTGTTTTAATTTTACTTGTTTATATATTTAAATATTATTTTTATTATTGTTATATAGTCATATAAATATATATATATAATAAATAATAATTTATTTTTTTTACATAAATTATTTTTATCATATTTATTTATTTATTTTTTTAATATCGAAGAAAAGGGCAGTCTTAATATAACTGGATGTCCTATTCTGGTATTTCAAAATTAAATATTATAAAAAATTATAATTTAATTTAAATTATTATATTAATATTTATTAATATCGAAGAAAAGAGTTGTCTTAAGACACCTAGAAGTCTTTTTCTGATATTTCTAAATAAATTAAATATTTTATTTATAAATATATATAAATTATTTTTTTCTAATAATTATAATTTTGAAATAATAGAATTATAAATTAAATATTTTTTGAATTTTTGAATTTCTAATAATAGAGACAATTTATAATTAAAAAGTACCAATTTTAGGCGTTGTAGGGGTGCTAAACCTTCCCTAAACGTAACCGACCACGAATCCCTTTTTATTATTAAAAAGAACAAATTTTTGGTTAAAACGCAGATCAGTTTATCTTTTAATTGATGCTTTCTTAAAAACTCTTTTAAAAGATATTTTTTTAGGTATTCGACCTACCTGACCCAAAAGGTCGATGGCGACTCCCAAATTATTTTAAAAACCATTTATTCACATCACTTTTCCCGCCAAGTAAAAAATTCGTGCCCGGACAAAAACCGGTTACGACAGTTTGGCGACTCCGCTGGGGACCGTCAAACTTTTAAAATCAATTATAAATTGTCTCTATTAATTATAAATTAAAAATTCATATATTTGATTTATAATTCTTTCTTTTCAAATTTTTTATATATACTTATTATTTTCATAGCATTTATATATTTTCTTATTTATATTTCATTTTATTTACAAGTATTTTATTTCATTATTTATTTTTTCTGTCAGAGGTTTGAACATTTCTCCTCACACACAACACTTGCATTGCATAACATAAAGCTCTATAATTGAGTTTGTCCCTTTTTAAGTTGGAGTGAAAGCGACGTCTTCGTGAGAATTTATTCTCCGTGTCAGACTTAGCAAGTAACTTTCGGGGTTCATATGCTCTATGTCTTCGTGAGAATTTATTCTCCGTGTCAGGCATAGAGAAATGTGTCCCCTCGAATTGAACTCGATCCGTTTAAAGTCTGTAATGGACTAGGATTGAGGGTTTGATAGCCCAAGGGGGCATCAACAAGGACAGTTCGGGTACCTTTATTCTTAGATCTGAAACCCTGCATATAATAAACCCTAGAAACTCTTCCGATCTGAAGCCATGCCGAAATTTTGTCCAAAATAGGTGTACACACAGGAGAAATGAATTCTAACTTTCCTTTTAATTAATTTATTTATTTTCTTACTGATTAAATTACATGTGAATTTAAATTATTTAAATTATGAAAAAAGCATGTTTAAATAAGGATATTTAGGTAGATATTATTATTAAATTTCTTTATTATGTAAACTAATTCATTTCTTTTTGTGTGTTCTTTATTTCTTCTGTTTGCATAGCATCATACAGGATAAAAGGCATTGATCCTCGTGTTAATTGTCTCATTGGAAAGCCTTCATCCATGGATAAAAAAGTGTTCAAATCAAATAATTCTAAACTCAGAAGTAAGACAATGGGCTGAGGACTTACAAAGACAAGGAGGAGACAGTCTGCAAGATGACTATGTATCTGACTTAGCCAGTTATGCTCCAGTTTCGCTAAAAAGGAATGACATGCAAGATTTGCGAAGCATTTGGGAAAGTTGGGACTCAAACAAAAAGTTGCAGTTTTATCAGACTTATGGAGACATCACATATTTGCTCTATGTCGAAGTTGATGATGACTTACTTCGAGCCCTAATTCAATTCTGGAATCCCGGGTACAATTGCTTCACTCTAAATAAGGAGGACTTGGTCCCTACTATTGAAGAGTACACAACTTTGCTACATATAGAAGGGGCTTTGGAGAATCGAATCTATTCAAAGTCAATTAAAACTCAACCCTTTCGAGTTAAATTAGCAAAGATTGCCGGGTTTACGAGAAGAATTGGTGGCATCCCGTACAAAACAAAAGGGCGAAAGCGAAGGCATTGCTTGGACCAACATTAAAGAACTTATTCAGAGTCATCCAGACACTAAAGTACGATTAGATCTATTTGCTCTGGGTATGTATGGTATGGTTATCTTCCCAAAAGTATTGGGATATATTGAAGCTGCAGTAGTAGATTTGTTTGAGCAGCTACCAAAAAAGATTAATCCTGCTTCTGCAATTCTAGCAGAGACTTTCAGATCGTTAAATGCTTGTAGAAAGCTAGGAGGTGGACGATTCTCAGGGTGTACCCAATTGTTATATGTTTGGATCCGTAGCCATTTCTGGAGGACAGAAAAGGTTTCATACCGGCGCTTTAATACGGATTATTCACCATTAAAAGAATTTCTGGAGCAAGAATGGCCGAAAGAAATTAAGAAAGATATGTGGATTAATGCCTTTCAAAATTTACAAAGCAATGACATTGTTTGGCGAGCCCCGTGGCAAATCCAAAGGGAATTCTTTTACAAATGTGGTGATTACAACTGGATAATGCTGCTTGGATTGTGGGGAGGAATTGGATATGCACCACTTCTGGTCATAAGACAGTATGAAGGTCATCAATTTGTATATGTCACTGCTGGATTACATTCATCTGAGTTCGCATTCCACAGCAAAAATTATAAAAGAAATATCATGGAAGCCTTTACAGCTTGGAAAACAACTTTTTGTATCCGAGCTAAAGCAACAAAAGAAATGTTAACTCCTGATTATGAGGAATGGAGATCTGTCAGGAAAAAAATGAAAATATTCCTCTACCAGACCAAACTGAGGATATCTCTATGGAAGATCGCATTAAGGTGTTTCCATCATAGATTGAAATTCTGAGAGCTGAGTTTGAAGCAGAAAGAGAAGATTGGTCAAGAGAATTAGAGCAAATGAGACGAGATAAAGCTATGTTGGGTGTTGACATTGACTTTCATTCATCACAATGTGCAATGTTGAGAGAAAACAAAGAAAAAGTTGATGGTGAATTCAGAGCATTAAAGAAAAATTACCAGAAGTTATATAAATCCCGGAAAGCATCAGGACCAAGCCGATCAACAGTACAGATGACCAGAGAATTGAACATCGAGAAAAGTCGAGTTGAAGATCTGAAAGGAAAGAATAGCCGTCTACTCAAAAGCCTTGAGAAAGGAAAGCAAAAAATGGAAGATTTTGAGGTTGACAGAAGAGAGCGAATTATAAAACACAAAGCCGAACATCGCGAGATCATGAATGAAATGCAAAGAGAAAGGGATCGAGCCAAATATTTAGAGGAAATGAAGAATGACATCTTTGATAAATTTGAGGGTGAGAAAAATATCATGTTCAAGGGATTTGAATCTGAAATGAACCAGCTGATTGCCGAACTTGAAGTCAGAGGCCAAAAGATTGAAGAGTTCAATATTGAAAAAGAAAAATGGGAGCTGGAAAGAAAGAATTTCAACACCAAACTTGAGGTAGAGCAAGAAATGGATAGCAATTGGATGCAAAGATGCAGAAACAAGAATGTTCAAATCCAGAAGCTTAATCAAAGAACACAAGAAGCACGAACAAAACTGGAAGAAGATTTGGATCAGTCTAGAAACAAAAACTCAGAGTTTAACGCTTACATTTTGCAACTTGAAGAGTCATTATTTCAAGAAAAGGTTCGTCTAGGACCTAATGATCTCAAAGAAAGTAATGAGGAAAGTGCTTCACTGCGAAGACGCATTAGAGATCTTGAAAAAACTCTGCACAATTATCAAGTCAGAATCACTGAATTAGAGTAAACTCTTGAAGGAACTAATGAACAATGGCAGAAGTCAACTGATTTCTATGTAGAAAGAAGTGAAGAAAGAAGTAATATGGTATTCGAGGCCATGGTACAAATGAGCGAAGTTGCTAGATATGTTGGGGAACTAGCTGTTGAAGCTAAAATAATTGAGCATCACGTTGATCCAGTTTCTAAGTTCGGAAAGAAGGTGTCATGGTTAATGAAAGAAATTATAGAGCTTAATAGGAAAGCTACGCCTTATCTGTAGTTATGAACTATTATAAAGAAACTTTTGTATGCCGATGAAAGTTGTTCTATGACAGTTAACTTTTTGGGATCAATACCTTTTTGCATACATACATTTTGCATACATTCATTATTCATTTCATGATTTTTTTATGTATAATTTTTATTATTAAGATAAAATTCATTAATTAAAATTTGAAAATATAATAATATCAAAAGATTTTTCAATCGCAGTTATTCTGGCCAAAAGAGAAATACAACATCACTACGGTACTAGACAAGCTACTAAGAGAATTATGGAGGATAAAATACAACGTATTGAGGAACAGCATAATAAAAAACAAGCAGAGATGAGAATGAAGCTAGAGAAAATTGAAGCCAGTATTGCAAACTCACAAGACAGCATGATGCAGAAAATAGAAGACATGTTTAAAAGGCAGGCTATCATTGGAAAAATGCATGAAAATCCTGTATCTTTCGACCAAGAACCTATGTATCCTTTAGGTTTTCCGCCAGAACCAATTTATCATTCTGGTACTACACCTATACAAATCAATGCCCGCACATCAGCATTTCAAGAAACCAAACCACATGAAAATCGACAAGTGGATCCTGCATCTTCAAGCAAAAATCCACTTATATCAGATGTGAAAATAGAGGATTTTAATGCTGAGCATCTAATCCCAGATTTGAATGAACTGAATGAGAAAGAAAAAGTAAATAAAGAATTGACCAGACAGATCAAGAGCTTAGAAGAACGAATGAAATCCGTGGAAATAACTGAATCATTCTATGGGTTTGACGCTAGTGAGTTGAGTTTGGTTCCAGACCTAATCCTCCCCATCAAGTTCAAAGCTCCCGAATTTGATAGATATGACGGTACCACATGCCCTTCATCCCACATTACTATGTTTTATCGCAGAATGGCAGGATATGTGAAAGACGAAAAATTGTTAATTCACTGCTTTCAAGATAGTTTGACAGGACCAGCCTTAAAATGGTATACTCAATTGACCAAAGCCAACATTAGAGCTTGGAAAGATCTGGCTAAAGAATTCCTAGAGCAGTACCGCCACGTAACAAACATGGTCCCTGATAGATGGACTCTCCAAAATTTGGAGAAAAAGAATAACGAAACGTTCAGACAGTATGCTCAGAGATGGCGTGACACAGCAGCCCAAGTTCAACCACCTTTGTCAGAAAAAGAGGCCACAGTAATATTTGTCCATACATTGAAAGCTCCTTATTTAAATCATCTAATGGGGAATGCAACCAGAAATTTTGCAGATTTGGTCATTTCTGGAGAACTCATTGAAAATGTCTTGAAAAGTGGAAAAATTGAATCAAATGAAGGGTCTAGTTCCAAAAGACCTATGTACCGGAAAAAAGAGAATGAAATCAACAATGCAAACTCTTACAATAAGGATTCATCGAAAAGTGTTACAATAACCCAGCCAAGGGTTAAAAAAGAGGAAACAAACACTAATCGAGCAGAGTCCAGAGGATCTCGAAAGGAAAATGAAAGGTTGTCTTTTACACCTTTACCAGTACCATATGCTGAGATCTATGATTCGCTGTTAAAAGAAGATGTCATACGGCCCTATCATTTGGTTCCCATGCAACCACCATTCCCTCCATGGTATGATGTAAAGGCACACTGTGTTTACCATGAAGGAATTACGGGTCATTCTATTGAAAACTGTTTGGCATTCAAAAGGGTGGTTCAAAATTTGATCAACACTGGAAAGTTGGAATTCAATTCACCATCTACATCAAATCATCCATTGCCAAATCATGGAGATAAAAACGTGAATGCAATTCAGGAAGAGAACAGAAAGAAAGCAAAAACTGACATTTCTGAAATTAAATCTCCTTTTGTTTGGGTATTTCAACAACTCTCTTTAGCCGGTATAATTCCACAACAATTCAGGCCAAAGCATAATGAAGGCAAGAATTATTGTGAATATCATCAAGAGAAGGGGCATGAAATTCAACTATGTCTTGAGTTTAGGGATTTGGTGCAAAAATTGATGAATAGCAGAGAGATAGAATTCTTTGAAGAAGAACCAGGGAAAAAACAAGATGATGTTTGCTCATCAGAGGATTCTAAACCTAGTCAAAGAACAAATGATCCTGTGATCATTAATGTGAAATCATCTATAGTAATTCCTGCACCAACAAAGCCGAAAGTAGTTATCACAACTCCTTTACCATTTCCATACAAGGATACCCGCAGAGTACCTTGGAATTATACTACCAATGTTTTAATGGTAGGAGGATCTGTTTCTCTAGAAAAAATAGAAGAGAAAATACAGAGTCTGGGTTCGACATCTGAAGCAGTGAGTGAAGTCGGATTCTTTACAAGAAGTGGGAGATGTTACTCTCCCGAAACATCCAATGCCTCGGAACAAGTGAAAGCAAAAGGAAAAACCATGGTAATACCCCAAAAGGTATTTGATGATGAATCCCCTCCAGCATTCAATGAGCCTGTAACAGAAAAACAAGCGCAAGAATTTTTGAAATTCCTGAAACATAGTGAGTATAGTGTGGTTGAACAACTACACAAACAACAAGCGAGAATTTCTATTCTTGATCTATTGATGAATTCAGAAACACATAGAAATGCTTTGATGAGAATGCTTAATCAAACCTTTATCCCTGAAGATATATCCCTCAATAAACTTGACAGAATTGTGGGACATATAGGCGCTGACAATTACATAACGTTCACGGATGATGAAATACCTGAAGGCGGAATGGGGTCAGTAAAAGCTTTGAATATCACTACACATTGTCATGGTCATGTTTTTCCAGGAGTATTGATTGACAATGGATCCGCTCTCAACTTGATGCCTCTAGTCACACTTCAAAGAATGCCTGTGGATAAATCACACATGAAGAGTTATCAGAATGTAGTACGAGCCTTTGATGGTAATCAAAAAGAGGTGCTTGGGAAAATGGAAATACCGTTGTTAATCGGACCAGTCGTGTACAATATTGACTTTGTGGTGATGGACATCCACCCTACATATAATTGTTTATTAGGGAGGCCATGGATTCATTCAGCAGGAGCCGTTCCTTCTTCATTACATCAGAAATTGAAATTTGTTGTTGATGGACAACTAATATGCGTAGGAGCTGAAGAAGAAATCATTGCGTCTATAACAAGTGATGTTCCATATATTGAAACCAATGATGATGCTCTTGAATGCTCTTTCCGAGCTCTTGAATTTGTCAATGCAACCTTTATTGCAGAAGGAAGCAAAATTCCATATCCCAGATTATCTGATTGCACCAAGATGACGATACGACAAACTTTAGGCATCGGAGCTAAAGCTGGGAAATGTTTAGGAAAGAATCTTCAAGGGATTTCAGTTCATGTAAGTATAAAGATGAAGAAAGATCATTTTGGGCTTGGATTTAAACCCAATTTTCAGCAAAAGAACAAAGAAATGAAAAGAAGGTGTCAAGACAGAAAGGCAAGGTTGAAAGGAAAAGAAATCCTTTGGGAACACATGTTTTTCCCATAGTTGAAGACCACATTCAGATCAGGAGGAACAATTAATGTAGAACAACAGCTTGTTGAGGCCTTTAAAGAAGAAAAGTTGATGAAAGATCAAAGCATAGTTGAAGAAGCTATGAATGGATTATTTATCAACATGATCATGAATGACAACAAGACTGGCAAATACTTGGATAGGATTCGCCCATGTTTTCCTGGAGAAACACTCAACAATTGGACCACTGAAGACCTTCCTATAGTTTTTAGTATTAACGCAGAGTAATATTCAGAACTAATCTTTATGTTTAGTCCAAAAGTATGAAAACTTTTTGTTATCTTGTAAAGGAAATTATGTTAAGTTCACCTAATATTAAATATAATAAATTTTCTTTAAAATTTTCAGATGGCAATCATTCTTTACATTTTCTTACTTTTTTACATTTATTTATTTCATAAATTTACTATATTCTTTCAAAAATATGCCCGACTTAAATTTGCAGGTGTCACAATGTTAATAGCATGTTTATTCCTAAATTTAATCAAGAGATAAATTTAGAGCAACCCATATGTCTGGAAGAAATCAATGGGTGTGAGGATGAACTAGAATGTGATGTTCCTACTGAATTATTAAGACTGGTAGAA
The DNA here is from genome assembly GCF_006381635.1 of Hibiscus syriacus. Lineage (NCBI taxonomy): Eukaryota > Viridiplantae > Streptophyta > Magnoliopsida > Malvales > Malvaceae > Hibiscus > Hibiscus syriacus. The sequence goes on along the minus strand of NW_024062727.1, from coordinate 100,835 downwards.
AAAGAAGATAAACAAATTCTACCTCACAAAGAAGAGATTGAAACTGTAAATCTGGGAACATATGAAGAAATGAAAGAGGTGAAAATTGGTACTACTCTAACAATCCAGATAAAACAAGAATTGATAAATCTTCTTTAAGAGTTCAAAGATATCTTTGCCTGGTCTTATCAAGATATGCCTGGTTTGATTACAGATATAGTAATGAACAAGCTTCCAATCAATCCAGAATATAAACCGGTCCAACAAAAGCTCAGGCGAATGAGGCCAGAAATGTTGTTACAGATCAAAGAGGAAGTGATGAAACAGATCAATGCAGGTTTCCTACAGGCAGCCAAATACCCAGAATGGGTAGCCAACATTGTTCCCGTACCAAAGAAAAATGGGAAAGTTCGAATGTGTGTGGATTACAGAGATCTCAACAAAGCTAGTCCGAAAGATAGCTTTCCATTACCCCACATAGACACCTTGGTGGACAATACTGCAGGACACGCATGGTTTTCATTCATGGATGGCTTTTCAGGATATAATCAGATAAAAATGAATCCTGAAGACATGGAAAAAACAACATTTGTAACAATGTGGGGCACATTCTGCTATAAAGTGATGCCATTTGGATTGAAAAATGCAGGGGCAACATATCAAAGAGCCATGGTAACTTTGTTTCATGACATGATACACAAAGAGATTGAAGTATATGTAGATGACATGATTGCCAAATCTCGAACTGAAGAAGAACATATTCAAAATCTGAGAAAGCTTTTCCAGAGATTGAGGAAGTATCAATTAAAGCTTAACCCCGCTAAATGCACTTTTGGGGTAACTTCCGGGAAACTTTTGGGATTTGTGGTTAGCAAAAAAGGAATCGAGATTGATCCAGATAAAGTAAAAGCAATTCAAGATCTTCCACCACCCAATACAAAAAAAGAAGTTCGAGGCTTTTTGGGAAGATTAAATTTAATATCTCGGTTCATTTCTCAATTAACTGACAAATGTGATCCAGTGTTCAAATTACTTCGAAAGAACAATCCTGAAGTCTGGAATGATGAATGTAAAGAAACTTTGGATATTATTAAGAAATATTTATCCAATGCCCCCATTTTAGTATCACCAATGCCTGATAGACCATTAATTCTCTACTTGAAGGTCTTTGAAAATTCGATGGGATGTGTACTGGGACAGCATGATAAATCTGGAAGAAAAGAAAAAGCTATTTAATATCTGAGCAAGAAATTTACTGATTGTGAAATTCGATATCCACCAATACAAAAATTATGTTGTACACTGGTGTGGGCTACTCGAAGACTCAGACAATATATGTTATATCATACTACTTGGTTGATATCCAAACTTGATCCTTTGAAATTCTTAATGGAATCACCAGCTTTAACAGGAAGAATGGCTAGATGGAAAATGTTATTATCCGAGTTTGATATTGTATATGTCAACCAAAAAGCGATAAAAGGAAGTGTCATAGCTGATTTTTTGGCCAGTCGTGTATTGAATGATTATCAGCCTTTGAGTTTCAATTTTCCAGATGAAGATTTGTTGTGAATATCCATGAATGAAGAAGTCGGAACAAATGATACATCTGCATCTTGGAAGCTTTACTTTGACGGAGCATCCAACGCCTTGGGACGAGGAATCGGGGCAGTGTTAATTTCTCCAGAAAATATTTATTATCCCTTTACAAGTAGACTGGAGTTCTTTTGCACCAATAACATGGCGGAATACGAAGCTTGTGTCATGGGATTGAAAGCAGCTATAGAAAGAAAAATCAAATGTCTCAAAATATATGGAGATTCATCGTTAGTGGTGTATCAATTACGAGGAGAATGGGAAACAAAAGATCCCAAATTGTTGGAATACCGAAATTTTACTCTCGAATTAGTGAAAGAATTTGAGAGAGTCACCTTCAATTATCTCCCTCGAGAAGAAAATCAAATGGCAGATGCTTTGGCTATATTAGCTGTTATGTTTCAGGCAACTAAGAAAGTTGATATGATGCCAATCAAAATGCAAGTATATGAAATTCCTGCACATTGTTATAGTGTGGAAGAAGAGGTAGATGGTAAACCATGGTATCATGATATCCTGCAATATATCAAAAATCAAAGTTATCCACAAAATGCATCTGAAATTGATAAAAGAACCTTGAGAAGAATGACTGCTGGATATTTTCTTGATGGCGAGATTATGTATAGAAGAAGCAATGATCAAATGCTATTGAGATGCTTAAATACCAGCGAAGCCAGAAGCATCATTGAAGAAGTACACAGTGGAATATGTGGAACATATGCAAATGGTCTTTCCATGTCCAGAAAAATAATGAGATATGGATACTATTGGGCTACCATGCACACAGATTGCATTGATTATGCAAGGAAATGTCATAAATGCCAGATATATGCAGACAAGATTCATGTACCCCCATCTCCTTTACATGTAATGACAGCACCCTGGCCATTTTCTATGTGGGGAATAGACGTCATTGGGGCAATCACACCAAAAGCATCAAATGAACATTGTTTCATCCTTGTGGCAATCGATTATTTTACCAAATGGGTTGAAGCTGCTTCATATGCCAATATTAAAAGGTTTACAATCTGCAAATTCATACAGAAAGAGATAGTTTGCCGGTATGGCCTACCAGAAAGGATCATTACAGATAATGCTCTGAACCTGAACAAAAAAATGATGACCGAACTTTGTGCACAATTTAAGATCAAACATGCAAACTCAGTGGTATATCGTCCAAAGATGAATGGGGCAGTTGAAGCGGCAAATAAGAACATCAAGAGAATCATTACAAAGACCACTGAAACTTACAAAGATTGGCACGAGAAGTTACCTTTTGCTTTATATGCATACCGAACTACTGTTCGAACATCTACTGGGGCAACACCTTTTTCTTTAGTCTACGGGATTAAAGCAGTCTTACCAATTGAAGTTGAGATTCCATCGCTTCGAATTTTGAGAGAAACAAAATTGGATGAATCCGAATGGATCCAAGCTAGATTTGATCAATTGAACCTTATTGAGGAGAAAAGATTGAAAGCTATTTGCCATGGACAGATGTATCAGAAACGGATGATGAAGTCTCATGACAAGAAAGTACATCCAAGAGAATTCCAAGAGGGTGATCTAGTACTAAAAAAAATCTTGCCTATACATAAAGATTTCCGTGGGAAATGGATGCCTAATTGGGAAGGGCCATACGTTGTAAAAAAGGCCTTTTCCGGAGGAGCGTTGATCTTGGCAGAAATGGATGGAAAAATTCTGAGAAGTCCAATAAACTCAAATTCTGTCAAGAAATATTATGCTTGAAGAAAAAAAGAACAAAAAAAGAAAGAAAGAAAGGAAAAGAACAAAAAAAAAAAAAAAAAAGAAAAAAAAGGGGTCAAGATGAAAACCCGCAAAGGGCATCTTGTAACCAAAGGAAGGATTTGAGTTGAAAACCTGAATGGGTGGCTCAAATGCATATTGATATTAGGCATCTAGCAATTGAAACCTCTTAAGATTTTTGACAGTTTGGGAGAAACTTCACATCTACAAGCATTTTGACAACCTTTGAGATCTTCCAGACAAAAACTTACATCATTACTCTAAATTGTGTCAATTTGATTAATTTAGAAATACTTATGCTAATAATTTGTTGAGTCATTTGAATTTTTATCATTCTTATGATTGCCATAACTTTAAATACAATTCTATCTATTTATTAATAAATTCCAAGTTCAATTTATTTGAGATTCAATTTATTTTCGAAAATTCAATTTATTCTTTTATGAATTAACATAATTTTGAAATAAGTTAAAGATTTCTGAATATCACTTTATGTTAATACTTTTAAAGGCATGGAATACAAAGTAAGCAAATTATCACCATCATAAAGCCATAAACAAGTCATTATCTGCACTCTGGTTATATAGGGTAACATTGGTTACAGTAATCCAAAAGTTGAAGATGACAAGTTTTACTGTCAACTAAACCGTTCCATGTTTCGAAAAGAGTGGGATATATTGAAGCAGCAAAAGAGACAGTTTGTTGTAGCAATCATTGCAAGTAAATGCACCAACAAAAATCTTCAAGCCCATGAATGATGTTTATTTTTTCCAGTAAGGTTGTTACGTTGGATGCCACCGACAACAAGGTCGAGTCCGTTAAAACTACTCATCAATTGCTCTAACCGATCATCATTCAGTTCTTGCACATCTGTTTTCAAAAGTATGCCAAGACAGTAAAAGGTAACCTCTGCATCATTAATCCCAGAGAAAAGAGACAGGACATTGATACCACCATGGAACATGTCTCTATACAGATCCTTGTGTATGGTTTTTAGGGAAACCTAGAAGCATTTCTACCTCATCAGATTCAAGTGGAACAATTTTATTCTTTTCAACCCATACCAGATTCCATTTTCAGCACTCATCAAGAACATACTTTTGGACACTCGAAGGAAGGCCATCATTTCTTTGTCAATGGAAAAGCATCAGCACATGGAGGAAGCAGAATAAGAGAAAATATGTTCTCAATTGGCAGAATTATGAATATAGCCCTTTTTAGTGTAGTAGCATGAAAATGCTTCGAATCTACAAATTCTGGCTCTACATCGAATAAGTACTATGATATTCCAGTCCAAACATTAATGGGAGCAAGTGCCATGTGCTCATAGTATAAATAAGAAGACCCAATAGCATCTTCTGGAAGTGCTCATAGTAGAAATAAAAAGACCCAATAGCATCTTCTGGAAGTGTTCTTTGAGTTATCTGATCTGGTTTGGTATGAATCTCAAAAACCAGTCATTGGATTTGAAAGATAAATGTGATTATAGTAGAAATAAGAAGACCCAATAGCATTTTCTAGAAGTGTTCTTTGAGTTATCTGATATGGTTTGGTATGAACCCTAAAAACCAATTATTGGATTTGAAAGATGAATGTGCTCATAGTAGAAATAAGAAGACCCAATAGCATCTTCTGGAAGTGTTCTTTGAGTTATCTGATCTGGTTCGGTAGGAACCACAAAACCAATCATTGGAATTAAAAGATGAACTGCATGATCGTCTTCATTAAGAAGCTTCTTTTCAAGTTTCTTCTACTTATTCCTTTCCCAAAAATCATAGCCCAAGTTTCGCCTTTTCTTGTAATTGGGATCATTCCATAATGGCTTCCTATCTTTTACCGGAAGAAGTGCGTCAGCAGCCTTAGCCATTTGAACAACACATATAAAATCTGTCAATTTTGTAATTGATGAATCTGAACCACATCTCTTCATGGCTATTGAAGCCTCAGCCTCTGAGAATCCCATTTCCTTTCAAGTATAACAGTTTACTCTCCTCATCAGAATCAGAATTCAAGATTTTCTCGGTATTAAAAGAACTATCGATATCTGCGAAATCATCTTGAAAGATCACTACATAATCAGATGAGTTGTTATCAGAATCAACATGTTGCATGAATGCAAGCTTTTCAAGAGCCTATACTATTGAGTTTTATTCTCAAGAGGTTTTGTGACATTATATCTACATCTACATTTGTCAAAGATGATAGATTCTCTGATTTGAAGAAGAAAGATTTATTGGGTTTCTACAACTGAAGAAATACTCAGTTCACCAATCTGAAATCAAATAACTTAACATTCATGCATCATATTTAGGCATTTGCAAAAATAGGTGCATTTTCATTCATTCTCATCCATGTTGAATTTTGACAGGAATTTCAAAGATTTTAGCAAAGATTCAAATCCATCATTTGATGGATCAGCTTTTCCAGAAAAAGTTCATAATGAGAAGAACTCATCTGAAGAAGGAAGAAGAAATTCATAATGAGAAGAATTTGTTCAACCTTTTGCTCAAATCCATCATTTGATGGATCAGCTTTTCCAGAGAAAGTTCATAATGAGAAGAACTCATCTGAAGAAGGAAGAAGAAATTCATAATGAGAAGAATTTGTTCAACCTTTTGCTCAAATCCATCATTTGATGGATCAGCTTTTCCAGAAAAAGTTCATAATGAGAAGAACTTGTTCAACTTTTTGCTTGAATTTATCATTCAATGGATCAGCATTACCAGTTCGAGTTCATCATAAGAAGAACTCATCTGAAGAAGGAAGAAGAAGTTCATAATGAGAAGAATTTGTTCAACCTTTTGTTTAAATTCATCATTTCATGGATTAACATTGCCAGGTAGAGTTCATAATGAGAAGAACTCGTCATCTGAAGAAGAAGAAATTCATAATGAGAAGAATTTGTTCAACCTTTTGCTCAAATCCATCACTTGATGGATCAGCTTTTCTAGAGAAAGTTCATAATGAGAAGAACTCATCTGAAGAAGAAGAAGTTCACAATGAGAAGAGCTTGTTCAACCTTTTACATAATTTTATCACAGAAGAAGATATATTAGCATCAACCTTTCCAGAGAAAGTTCATAATGAGAAGAACTCATCTGAAAAAGAAAGAAAAAGTTCATAATGAGATGAGCTTATTCAACCTTTTGAATAACTCTATCACAGAAGGAAATATGTCAACATCATCCCCAGCGGAAAGTTCATAATGAGAAGAACTCATCTGAAGAAAGAGAAGAATTTATTCAACATCTCCATCATAATCAAGTGAAGCCAAACGGATAAAAAATTTATTATCTTTTCGTCTTTGCCCTATTCTTATTAACACAAGAATTAGCAAAGAGGGGCAGCTGAAGATACTAACTTTTTTACCCATTTTTATTTTATTATTATAATTATAATTATTATAATTATTATTATTATTATAATATATATTATTATTATTATTATTATTAAAAAAAATAATAGTTACAAACCCAAATCCAAGGCCCAACCATAACCGGCCCAAACCCAAAAGGAAACCCTAAACATTTGTGGTTCTAACTAGGGTTTCTAAACCCTAGCTCTAACCGCCGCCTCAATCTCAGCCGTTGGATCTGAGAGATCCAACGGTCCACACTCCTCCAGATGCATACCCTAGGGTATGATACCCTAGGGCCACGCGGCCGCCGCAGCTGCTCCCACCATCTCCACCGCTGCCACGTCTCGTCGAAGGCTTCCAGAAGAACCACTCCAGCCGCACACGTCTCCCCCAAACGGTGAGTCACCACTCGAAGTCCGGTGACTCACCGAAGAACCCTTTTTGGACCGGTCCGAAGCTATCACCGGTGGTGGCTATAAAAGCCACCGAGCCACCTGCCAACAAGGAGAGGAAGAACGGAGAACAAAACAAAAAAAACCACAACACAACAACCAAAAACAAAAGAAAAGAAAGGAGAGAAGCTTACCGAGGAAGCCACGACCGCCGGACCTCTTCAAACGTCACCAAAAACCTTCGAAAATCGAAGGTACTTTCTTAGATTTGCTCCGATCGGGAGCTATTTAAAAGAAAAGAACACCGGAACCGTCATTAGGACGGTCCGATCTTCTTTTTAGTGTAAAAAAAAAATTCCGGCTACCGAAGGCGGTGGCCGGCGGCGGGGTCAACACCGGCGAACGACTGCCGGCCGGCGTGCTTCTCTCTGTTTTAGAGAGAAGCGAGAGAGAATTTTGAATTCTCTCAGAAGAGAGAGAGAGGGAAGAAAGGAAATGAGAGCTGGCCCTTCGGGCCAGTCGGTTTCGGGCTTTAAATAGCCCTTCCCAAACGACGTCATTTCGAGGAGGGCTATTTGTGTAATTAACTAAGGGTTAAATCCCGTCTGCAGTCCCTTGACTTGTAATTCTTACATTTTAGTCACTAAATCAAATTTATAATCCTTTTAATTTGGTCTCTAAATTTTATTTATTTATATTTTAGCCCTTAACTGTAATTATAAATATTTTATATAAAATACGTATTTAGTCCTTTAGTTTTAATAAATAATATTTTAATCCTGAGTATATATTTTTAATTTATTTTAATCTGATATTCGAATTTTATATAATTTTATTTTAGTCACCAAATTAATAAATAAGGAAAATAGCATGTTTAATCCCTATAATTTTAAATAATTAATTATGAATTAGATATTTAATTTTAATTTTATTATAATTTAGTCACTAATTTTAAATATTTTCATTTATTTTACTGCTTTTAAATATATAGTTCTAATTGTATTTTTATTGTTTTAATTTTACTTGTTTATATATTTAAATATTATTTTTATTATTGTTATATAGTCATATAAATATATATATAATAAATAATAATTTATTTTTTTACATAAATTTTTATCATATTTATTTATTTATTTATTAATATCGAAGAAAAGGGCAGTCTTAATATATCTGGATGTCCTATTCTGGTATTTCAAATTAAATTATAAAAAATTATAATTTAATTTAAATATTATATTAATATTTATTGATATCGAAGAAAAGAGCTGTCTTAAGACACCTAGAAGTCCTTTTCTGATATTTCTAAATAAATAAATATTTTATTTATAAATATATATAAATTATTTTTTTCTAATAATTATAATTTTGAAATAATAGAATTATAAATTAAATATATTTTGAATTTTTGAATTTCTAATAATAGAGACAATTTATAATTAAAAAGTACCAATTTTGGGCGTTGTAGGGGTGCTAAACCTTCCCTAAACGTAACCGACCACGAATCCCTTTTTATTATTAAAAAGAACGAATTTTTGGTTAAAACGCAGATCAATTTATCTTTTAATTGATGTTTTCTTAAAAACTCTTTTAAAAGATATTTTTTTTAGATATTCGACCTACCTGACCCAAAAGGTCGATGACGACTCCCAAATTATTTTAAAAACCATTTATTCACATCACTTTTCCCGTCAAGTAAAAAATTCGTGCCCGGACAAAAACCGGTTACGACAGTGGGCATGAAAGCACTTGCTTACAAAGGCTTGGACTGTAATTTGGAGTTTATCTTTGAGTAGTTTGGTCGTCCTCTATTAATTAGGCCCGAAGGCAAATTAAGCCCATCTTTTGGGCGTGTGGTGCATGTATCAACACTTTGCACAAGATAATTATATGATGTCGAAGTAACCCAACCATGCAAGACAGAGATCCCCAGATATTTACCAAGGTCAGTCAACTCCTCAAACCCAAAACCATTTCTAACTAAAGATCTTATTTCATTAGGAACATTCTTAGAGGAGAAATTTGTCGTCTTAACGACACTAGCTTTATGGTCATAAACAGTGAAAAAATACCAAAAAATTCACGAATGGTATTCAACTGATCCATTGAAGCTTCAGCAAATAAAATCATATCATCAACGAAGTACAAATGAGAAATGTATGAGCCTTGAAAGAAATTTTAAAAGGCTTCCATCTTCCTTTAGAGTTAGCTGCACGAATAGATTGAGAGAGCCTTTCCATGTAAAAAACAAAGAGATAAGGAGAGAGAATATCTCTCTTTCGAATCTCCTGAGATGGATTGAAAGGTTTCTTCATATCACCATTCCATGGTATTCTAGAAGAAACTGTGGAGACACACTACATTATCAACTTTTGTAAAGGAAAAGGGTTCCCAATATGAACAAGGGTATCATGTATGAAATCGCATTCCAGTCTATCATACGCTTTCTCAATGTCATTTTTTAAAGCCATCCACCACTTCCTCTCGATTTTTTGACACATCGTATGAATGATTTCCTGAGTAATGATAATATTGTCAGTAATTGAGCGACCAAGCATAGAGCTAGTCTGGTTCTCATATACCCAAGACAACATATATGGTTTTAAGCGATTAACTAAAATCCTTGAAATAATCTTATAAATGACAGTGCATAGGTTGATAGGACGAAATTGAATCATCATTTTTGGCGTAGGCACCTTCAGAATTAAGACAATTAATGTTTGATTAATATGATCCAGAATAATGCCGGTTTTGAAAATGTTCTTAAAAAGCACACACAATGAATCACCCACAATATGCTAGTTACGTTGAAAAAAACCGGCGTTCATGTCATCAATACCTGGAGCTTTGGCAGCTCCAATACAAGATAAAGCTGTATAAATTTCCTCATTTGAAACTGACATCAAGCACTTCTCTCACTATTCGTCAAGGGTTTGAAATATCCTCGTATGTGAAAGGGCTGATGAGGCTCCAGAGAACTAGTAAACAAATTCTTATAAAACTTGATGGCCAACTTAATTAAATTGGAGCTACTTGTGCTCCAACAACCATCCCCTCGCATGAGAGCCAATGTACGATTAACACGTTTGCGAGAGATCACAGATGTATGAAATTTTTTTGTGTTTCTGTCATCTTAAAGAATCCATTGAGAGCAAGCTTTTTGGCACCAAAAGATTCCTCTTGATCCATGATAATCTCTAAATCTAATTTAAGTTTAGCCGCCAAAGAAACCAACGACATATAATGCTACCTATCTAAAGTGCAATTAATGCCTCTAAGTCTTGCCCGAATACGATGTTTTTTTCTCCAATATTCCCAATGTATTATCCCAAACATCGGGTCAGTGATTGAAGTGTAAGAATTTAAAATTTAGCAGTTGATTTTGATAAATTGAAATGTTTAAGGATCGATTTGAACAGTAGGTGATTTTGTTATTTTGAAATTTTGTTGGCATGTACTAAAAATGTTTAAATCGCAAATGCTCTGATCTATTTTATAACTATACTATTTAGAGTTTATGTAAATATATTAAGTATTTATTTTCATCCTGTAATATTAATTTCGATATTAACTTGTGTTAAGAGGGCTTCGCCATAAAATAAAGATAAAAAGTCAAATATCAGTCGGATTTTCAAAGAGTCAAAGCATTTGAAAAGTCAATGTTACACCTCAGATTTATATCCGGGACGGGTATGGGTCTGGGTGTGACATTTGATGATATCAGAGCTAAGGTTTAACCGATTTTAGACTCAAATTAAAGTAATTTATATTTTAAAAGGTGTACATGCCAACGAAATAACACAAATCTTTGATTTGATAGTGTAATGAGTATGTTGTCTTTGCTAATATAGTTAAGTGATTATATCTAAATAGATGTCAGACTACGAGGGCTCCCGAATTGAAGTGAGAGATAGAGTTAATGAGGGTAGTAGCAATTTACATGCCTTAGCTAGGCAATGTGAAGAACATGCACCTCAGGGAGTGCTTGTGCAAGATCAGGGAGTACTTTTCCAGATGTTGGACACGATTCTGAAGTGGTTGCAACTGTCTACTCCCCCTACTTCTAGGATGAATGTTGCTAAGGAGCACCCAAATTTAAGGGAAAAGCTGGGAAAGGTCTTGTTTCTGTGGATCATTCGTTAAATGACGTGAAAATTATGCTTGATGGTCTCTATTGTTCTAAAATGGAGAAGCTAGATAGAGTAGTCTCATTGCTACGAGGTCAATCACGTGTATGGTGAACTAATGTGACGATGAAAGTGCCTTGTGATCAAGTGATGTGGTCATTCTTTTTGGAAGATTTCAAGAAAAATATATTGGTGATCAATTTATTAGACAAATGAAGCATGAGTTTATGAAGTTAAAGCAAGGGAATCACACTATGTATGAGTATGAGTGTGAGTTTAATAAATTGAGCAGGTTTGCAGCTGAATTGGTTCTGACTGAGAAAGATGCATGTGATTGGTTTGTGGAGGGTTTATGCCCTAGATTGAATGAGCTGCTAATAGTGTTTAATTTTTTTTACATTTCAAGAGGTAGTGAATCGAGCTAAAGCCTTGGAGTGAGTATAAAATGAAAGATTCGAGGATCAAAAGACCTAGAGAGCGGGTACCTCGTCAAGTGCAGTACAATCGAAGAGAGGTTGAGGTTCGATTTTTTGACCTCAAACTATATCTGAGTCAGTTGCATCCTTATGTAGATGATCAAATTCTGTGTGAGATAAGCAGATTCAATCAACTGAATTAGGAGTTGGAAAGTCAAGTCAATGTCAGGAATTGTGGCAAAAATTATAGTGGTGTATGTCGAGTGGTCTTCGGAACATGTTATAGATGTAGGAACACTTGACATTTTATCTGGGATTGTCCATTAATGATCGGAGAGCCTACACAATTAGAGAGATCTGTTACTGTATCTCAGAGAGGTAGAGGACGAGGCAGGGGAATGAATCAATCTGAATCAACCAATCAACTTGAAATGCGCTCGACTGCTCAGGTATACAACCTTAAGACTAATGAAGATTGTGATGATCCAGAGATCATCACAGATACTTTCCAATTAATTGATAAACCTGTTTTTTTATTGATTGACCCAAGATCAACTTATTTCTATATCAATAGTAAACTGGTGAGAGATTTGAGAATCCAATTAGAAGCTATAAGTAGTGATGTGATTATGAGTAACCCGCTAGGGCATAGTTCTCGGGTGAACCAGATTTATCATGGGTGTCCTATAAGGATTCAGAGAATTGAATTCACTGCTAATCTGATGGAATTACCCTTTGATGAGTTCGAGGTTATATTGGTAATGGATTGGTTGTATTGTTACCATGCTAATGTTGAATGTCGATTGAAGCGAGTAGTTTTGAGAAGTTCTGATGGATCAGAGATAGTTGTGGTCAGTGAGAGAATTAATCCATTATCTAATGTGATATCGATAATGTACGGCTAAGAAGCTAATGTTGTAAGGATGTCAAGCTTTTACCGCCAATGTAATTAATACTCGAGCCCTAAATATGAGATTAGAGGATATTCTGATAGTCAAAGAATTTCTAGACGTGTTTCCAAATGAATTACCGGATTACCTCCAGATAGAGGGATTAAATTTCAAATTGAGATAATACTTGAAACGATACCAATTTCGATGGCTCCTTATAGAATGACCCCGAATAAACTGAGGGAGTTAAAGGCTCAGTTGCAAGAGTTATTGGACAAAGGATTCATCAGACCCATTGTATCAACTTTAAAGAAGAAAGATAGTTTGATGTGTCTATGTATTGATTATCGGTAGCTCAACAAGGTGACCATAAAGAATAAGTGTCCTCTCCCGAGAATCGATGATTTATTTGATCAACTCAAGGGAGCTTCGGTGTTCTCCAAAATTGATTTGCGCTCTGGCTATCACCAACTGAAGATACAAGAAGAGGATATTCCAAAAATGGTTTGTAGGACACTATATGGCCATTATGAGTTTGTGGTAATGCCGTTTGGATTAACTAATACACCAAAAGGGTTTATAGATCTTATAAATAGGGTATTCCAACTGTACCTCGATCAGTTCGTTGTCATCTTCATTGATGATATCTTGGTTTATTCAAAGATGAATGAAGAATATGACGCCATCTTCGAGTGATTCTTCAGACACTTCGAGATAAGAAACTTTATGCTAAATTGTCTAAGTGTGAGTTTTGGTTACCTGAAATTGCATTCTCTGGACATGTAGTATCTGCAGAGGGGATTCGGGTGGATCCTCGGAAGATTAAAACTATTATAGATTGAGAAATTTCAAGAAATGTTTCTAAAATATAGAGTTTATTGGGATTTCTTCAGACACTTCGAGATAAGAAACTTTATGCTAATTGTCTAGTGTGAGTTTTGGTTACCTGAAATGCCATTCTCTGGACATGTAGTATCTGCAGAGGGGATAAGCCACATGAAAGGAATTATCCGACACATGATCTTGAGTTAGCAGTGGTGGTGTTTACATTGAAGATGTGTCGCCACAATTTATATGGTAAGCGATGTTATATTTACACTAATCACAAAAGTTTAAAGTATTTGCTGACTCAAAAGGAGTTAAACTTGAGACAAATGAGATTGATCGAGTTAATTAAAGATTATGATGCAATCATAGATTATTACCTAAGGAAGGCTAATGTTGTAGCTGATGCACTTAGCCGAAATACTTTTTCAGCTTTACGCATGCTAGATGGCTGATTATTTTTAAAGGACAGTGGTGCTCTGGTGGTTGAATTAAAACTAAAACCTTTATTGTTGAAGCGAATAAAGAAGTTGCAAAGGAGAGATGAAAAGTGTTTAGCAAGAATGAAACAAGTTGAAAAAGGTGAAATCAAAGTCTTTGAAGTAAAGTCTGATGGATGTTTATACTACAGAGACCGAGTTTGTGTTACAAGTGATGAAGAGTTAAAGAAAGATATACTTTTTGAAGCGTATTGTAGTCTGTTGACTATGTATTCAGGAGGGAACAAGATGTATCAAGATTTAAAAGGCTGATACTGGTGCCAGGTATAAAAAGAGCTATCACAGAGTGTTTGGCAAAGTGCTTAACTTGGAAACAAGTAAAAGATGAGCATCAAGTACCTTCAGGACTTTTACAACCGATCTTCATTCCTCAATGGAAATGGTAGAAAATTATGATGGATTTCGTAATGAGGTTACCATTAACACCGAATAAAAAGGATTCTATTTGGGTGATAGTTGATAGATTAACGAAGACAAGACATTTTATTCCTGTTCGGACTAATTATTCGATGGATAAATATGTTGAATTATATGTCAAGGAGATTGTTCGACTTCATGGAGTGCTGAGTTCAATAGTATCTGACAGAGATCCAAGGTTTACTTCAAGGTTTTGGAAGTCTTTACATGAAGCCTTGGCTAATAGATTAAAATTTAGCACATCTTTTCACCCAGAGACAAATGGTCAATCTGATAAGACTATCCAGGTTTTGGATATGTTAAGGGCATGTGTGATTGATTTCCATGCATTATAGGAGAAGTATCTGCCGCTCGCAGAGTTTGTATACAATAACAGTTATCAATCGGTCATTACAATGGCACCGTATGAAGCGTTGTATGAAAGAAAATACAGAACGCCACTTAATTGTTACAAATTAAAAGATCGGGATGTTCTTGGTCCTGATTTGATTAAAGAAGTAAAAGAAAAGGTTAAGGTGATCCAGCATAATCTTAAAGTGACAACAGACAGACGAAAGTCCTATACGAATTTGAAAAGAAAGGAGATTGAGAATCAAGTAGAAGATAAAGTGTTTTTGAAAGTCTCTCATTGGAAGAAAATGCTTCGTTTTGGTTGAAAAGGAAAGCTCAGTCCTAGATTCATTGGTCCGTATGAGATTCTAAAGAGAGTGGGACTAATAGTATATCAGTTATCCACCAGAAATGGAGAAGATCCACAATATTTTTCATTTTTTTATGCTTAGAAGATATCGATCAGATCCTTTTTCACATCATAGCACAGAAAGAGATAGAAGTCCAATTTGACCTGACCTATGAAGAAGAACCAGTGCAGATTTTAGCACATGAAGTTAAACAACTAAGGAACAAGACAATTCCGTTAGTTAGTTCTTTGAGAAATCACAAAGTGGAAGAGGTAACATGGGAGCGGGAAAAGGACATGAGAAGACAATTTCCTCATCTCTTTGTGCAGTGAAAATTCGATGACGAATTTTCTTAAGGGGAAGAATTGTAATATCCCAAACATCGGGTCAATGACTAAAGTGTAAGAATTTAGAATTTAGCGGTTTAATTTTGATATTGAAATGTTCTAGGATCGATTTGAACCGTAGGTGATTTTGTTATTTTGATATTTTGTTGGCATGTACTACAAATGTTTAAATCGCAAATGCTCTGATATGTTTTATAACTATACTATTTAGAGTTTATGTAAATATATTAGGTATTTATTTTTATCGTGTAATATTAATTTCGATATTAACTTGTGTTATGAGGATTTCGCCCTAAAATAAAGATAAAAAGTCAAATATCAATCGGAAGAGTCAAAGCCTTTGAAAAGTCAATGATACACCTCAGATTTGTATCCAGGTCGGGTACGGATCAGGGTATGACGCCCAAAGTCCTCTCGGTTTTAATCTTCAATCTTCTCTCGAAAACTACATATATTACTTTCCATAGTGCCATCCTTAGTGCAAACCGACTCAAGAAAATTGGTAAAGTTTGGATGGGACTGCCACGCCTCAATAAATCAACAAGGTTGATTATTATGATTGTTGCACCTATCTTCCAAAGAGATAAGTAAGAGCCGATGGTCCGACCCCAATTTATTGAGATGAAGTACATGAGAGTCAATAAAAGTTGCAGTCCATATAGAATTAACAACACATTGATCAAGCCTTTGATAAAGGTTGACCCTCGACCACGTGAAAGGCGACCTACGAAAACCCATGTCCGAAGGACCTTGAGAATAGAGAAAATCCAAAAATAAACAACTACCACAGTTATGAGAATTAGCCCCACCACGCCTTTTATCATAATAGAGGATAACATTGAAATCACCCCCAATAATCTGGGAGATATCCCTTTTAGGCTTAATCGAAGCAAGTTGACTCCAAATGTTTTTCCTCTCGTCCTTTGAAGGACTAGCTACACATAAGTAAGTTGGAAACTCGCTCCATTATCTTCTACAAAGACCATTACACTAACAAACTAATTAGATATCTGAAGAATATCAATCACTATATTATCATTCCATATCAACTAAATTCCCTACTAAAACCATGAGTTTCGACCCAGAAGGAGTGGTTGAAGCTTAATTTAGAAACAACATCGTTAGTAGTACGATCACTGACCCTCGGTTCAAATAATGCTACAATTGGAGGTCGATACTCACGGATAAAGGCTCTGAAATAACCCCGAAATGTAGTGCTAGCCACACCCTGACAATTCCAAAACATTATATTCATCACAAAGGAAGAAAAAGGAAAATGAACCTTATAGTTCGGTAGCGACTTCCTCGTCCTCAGGGAAGTCAGAGAGTTCATAGTCTTCATCGTCCGAAGATTGAAGCATAGGAGATCCATAGTTTGAATCTAAGGACGACCATCTTCGATGTTGCAGTGCAATCCATATCATAAGAGATTTTCATGCTAAAGTAGTGGTTGTCATAGCATAGGAGATCCATAGTTTGAATCTAAGGACGACCATCTTCGATGTTGCAGTGCAATCCATATCATAAGAGATTTTCATGCTAAAGTAGTGGTTGTCATATTGGTATTGATATAAGAATTGATATTATTACGGTTCGTGGAGACCTTGTGGTTAAAATCTGCGTTTCCTGTGCCCAATATCAACTTCCTACGATGGTTACCACGCCTCATTTTAGAGGTCCCTACCGCGTCATTTTCAACTATTGATATCGCCCGATGCTTACCAGACTTAGTCATGGTAACATGCTCCATGATTTGGATATCACCAGAGTTACCCATAGGGAGAACTTCAACATGCTAAGTAGTATTTTTTGACTTACCCTTCTTTTACGGGTTCGATTCCTTATATGTTGCATTCTTCGATACCACTTTTTGAACTTATTTTCCAGCATTATCTCCTCGCTTGACCTTCTCTAGAATGATGGCATTTTCACGAGTCCCTTTGTCACCATTAATATCCCGTTGAGCCACCGTTTCCACCACTTCTATCTCAAGATTCATAAATCGTGACCCCACCTTATCTTTAACAGTAATTTTATCACATGGCCAACTTGCTCCCCCTTTACGACATCTATCGGCAACGACCATCCAAGGTCTAAATAGGTTTGAATCCGATGGCTCGCTCGTGACAGGAGGAACAGTCAGAGCAGGAGGATCTCTTGTGCCTTTAGTAGCTTTCTTAGCAGCCGTATTAGAGCCACAAATCTCTAAAGTACGTCCGTAAACTCCAAAAGCAAAACAAACCTGGTGCAATCCCTGATACTCAAGTTTCTACAGCCTTCCATCTATGCGAATACAAGATAATAAAGGTTAATTTAAATCAACAAGGACCGCCAAACGTGAAAACTTACCTCGTCCCCTAACATTCGTATTGCAGTTTGGAGATTTGGTTGATCTTTTATGGCCAGTGTAGCTCCCTTGATGTCCACGATGTAGCTGGAAGTACGAGGTTGTTCTATTATTTAGTTGCAATTGTTGAGTTCTGCTTTGGTGCTTTTCCGCAGGAGGTTATGTGGCTAGTTTTACTGCTGCTCTTCCATATGTGTTCTTTTCGTCTAGTTTCTGATTTCGTTTGTAGCTATTTTCTTTTCATCAGAATAGATGTTTCTTTGAAGTCTTCTGTATCTCAGGATGTGTTGTATCTCAGGATTTAGTTTCTGGCTTTCTGTTTTTTCCATCTCATGGTTCACTCTTTTTCCTCCAATAGGTTTAGGGGGGTTTTTTAATGAAGTCCATGGGGTGGTGTACCTTGTATCCTTACCAATACAAAGTACCCATCTTTCAAAAAAGAAGCTATATGATGAAACCACTACAACAAAACTGGCTTTTTGCGGGCTTTTTTTTTACCTATAGCGGCGTTTTTAAGCGCCGCAAAAAACACCTGTGGCATTACAAAAAGCGCCGCTGAAAATAGCGTCGCTAAACTTCGCGGCGTTTTTTTAACTAAAAACGCCGCAATAGGTGTTAATATTTAGCGGCGTTTTTATCACAAACGCCGCAATAAGTGTTGATATTTAGCGATATTTTTTTATGAAATTGCCGATAAAGGTCTGGTATGTAGCGGTATTTGTAGGATACAAACGCCGCTATAGGTCTGTTATATAGTGGCGTTTGTAGGATACAAACGTCGCTATTGGTCTGGTATATAGCGGTGTTTTTAGGATACAAACGTCGCGATAGGTCTAGTATATAGTGGCGTTTTTAGGATACAAACCGCTAAAGGTTGGTATATAGCAGTGTTTTTTATAAAAATGTCGCAATAGGTGTTAATATTTGGCGGCGTTTTTTTATACAAATGACACTAAATGTATGACATATTGTAGCGTTTTTGTTTCAAACGCCGCTAAATAACACAGAATTTAACCAATTAAAAAATTATTGCAGATTACCCCCAAATCTATTTTTTCTACATGTTCCATTATCCAACAAACATGACAACAGTAACATCAAACTCTATATCCATAACAAACAACATCAAATCCAATATAATAAATAAAAGTTTTCATTAACGTAATATAAGTTCAGTTAAACACGGTTAAGTAACATTAACAGAATGTTGATAACGTAAATGAGACTATGATGGTGGATTTTGAGGTTGAGTTTTATGTATCATCTGTATCATATCAATAAGTCATTTTTCAAATTCTTCACGTCTCTGCTGATATGATGCTTCTCTTTGTGCCGCCGCTACTTCCATTACTTCATTTTCTGCTTTCATGTTAGCCATTTGTTGATCCATATCAGCCAACTTTTGTTTTAAACGACTAACTTCTAATTGGGAAGATTGAGACTGTGATGACATGTACTGTGATGAACTGGATCCAAAATATTTGGTGGGAGTAACAAATGATCCTTGACAGCGTATCCGACCATATCTTTCAGGACCCAAAACGTCATTCATAGCTCGGTTTTCAATGTCATCATCCTTAACAATACCTTGACTCGAACCAGTAGCGTGATACTCCGCCCTTTTCTCCCTTAATTTTTCCTAATAATAAGGTGAATAAATCATTAAAATAAAAAATGTCAAGGTACAAATATAAATAAAGTCAGGTAAATTTAAAACATCTACCCAATAAACATACCATAATTTCTGCAGCTTCAGAAGTCATAGGTGTGCCATCCTTCTTCGTATGTGTCATGTCGAATAGTTAGATTCGGTCAACTTTAGAACCGGATGTATTTTCCTATATAATTAATATAAGTTAATATGTACATGACATACGGAAATCAATGTCAATAATCTATGATACCTCCTCATTAGCTATACAAGCAAAACTCTTCGATCCAGCCGTGTGCGTAAACTTTTGTTGTTGCCTGCTAGCAACACCAACATGCTCTCGATCCTACAATGTCAAACAACCACTTTTAATGATGATTTATAATTCGTTACAATTATTTCTGAAAAATACATCATACCTATCCTTTTTGTGAACTCCAAAATCTGACTGCATCTTCCCATTGGTCCCTGAGCATTTCAGGTGGGACTGTTTGCAGTTTTTCTTCAAGGCTGAGATCATTCTTGAAGTATTTATTCTTTAAGGAGCTCTTGTGGTCCCTCCATCTCTTCCCTAACGCTTGCTTCACATAATCGTCAGAGACCTTTAAAAAAAATTTCTCCTACACAGCAAATAAGTGTACACCGTAAGTATACATTAGTATTGAATTTCTATAGAGTATATACTAATAATGACATTATTACCTTAACAAAATCCAACGCCTGATTTTTGTTACTATTAGGCATTTCGCGCCATGACTCATAATTGATCGGTAACAGATTCACATTACGTCCAACTATGCCTAAGTAACCTGCTAGAAGACGTGCTTCTGGGCCAATAGGTTGACCGACATCGTTTCTTGAAACTTTGACACGATGCCCAGGAGGAAGTTGATATAATTCCTTCAAAGTTGTACGTCCTTGAGTCTTGCGAGTTCCAACATTTTCCACTATAAGAAATTATTAAATGTCAGTTTTAAAAATTAACAAAGTAGTAAATAAGTTTCGAATATTACCTTGAATTTCTACTTCTTCTTCAACAGTTTTAGGAACTTCAGAAGACTCAGGTGCATTCGATTCCTCGTTATTTCTTTCTTCATGGTTTGAGAAGCTCGAACAACCAGCAATCAGTTATTTTTCTCATTGGCATGATATCTGTAATAAACAAACATGTGCAATAAAAAACTCATTAATTAATGATATATTGATAGACAACATGTTAAAGGTATAACATTACAAATAAATAAATGAAGTTATAAAATCATACGACATTCTTATGTAATGTCAGTTGTCATAAATATCTTCATCAACGTTCTCCCGAACCCATTGAAATTGTGTTGTATTTATGATAGTTTCATCTAAGTTTTGTGGTAGTAGAGGTAAACATTCTGATCTTGTTTCAATTTCATCTCTATTTCCATCGCCGATGTCTATCAAGTCTCTGGGAGTATTTCGGAGCACAACATACCAACCGTCATCCATTGGATCGTGACAATAAAATACTTGTTTCACTTGCGAAGAAAATGCATATGGTTCATTGACGCCGGACAAAATAATGATTATCCTACAGGCGCTCCAACAGATGATTCACAAGATAAAATTCGCCCAAAAAAGCCAGAGAAAAAAAGTCTCTAGGGTTTAATAAAATATTATAAAATCAAACAATGCCCAAAATAAGTCCACAAGCCAGACTATTATAGCCAAAAATTGTCTTTATTCGAATTTTTCCAAAAATAGAAAAATCCCGAAAATCACTCAAAATTGAAATTCGAAATAAAATAAGCAATCTCCAAAAATTCCGGCCTAAATCGGATTTAAATTGACTTCCTAATTGAAAATCAAAATATTACCATAAATAGTAAAAAATATCTAAATCTAGTGATTCAGAGGGGAAAATGGCAGAATTTGAGGTTGAAAAAAAAGGCTACATGGAGAAATATGTGGAGAGCGTGGGAGTCGAAAAGAGCTTTCCGGATTGGGGTCTTATGTGCGATTCTGACACCTTTAGCCAAAGTTATGGCCAAAAGACTGAAACATACTCAAAACGACCCCAATGAGGAACACGTCACAATCAATTCCCGCCTTTGCGCTGATATGCCAATTCATGGTATCTCAGCGCCATCAAGGTGCAATCTGACAGCTCAGCATCATCCCTGCATCATTCATCCATCAAACGTTGACCCGTGTGAATTAATCGAGAGAAATTCACCATTGTAAACCTGAATTTATCTCTTTTTATGCATCTATTTACATCAACCCAGTCACACCGAAACAACACAACCTTTCGTTTTCCATAATAATCTAACTCAATAATGTCCGTAAGATTTCCATAATAATCGACCTCTCCCTCCTGCAGATTATTGTCCCTGATAGTAGCATAACTTGTAGTTGACGAAGTCACTACTACTCCACAATTTTGTGTCCTCCTTAATCTTTCATGAGATTTTGTGTGGAACCTGAACCCATTAATGAGGAAGGCATTATATCTTTTAACTATTCTATTCAGACCTTGAGAAAGCCATTTAACATCTTCACTAACTTCTCTCCCACACCAAACCTATTACACATGAATGGTGAATTAATTTGCATTGATGTCGATATAAAAAGAAAGCCATATATTATTTGTAAGTATTCTGTAAGATTTAGTTGCTTACCGTCTGGCCTAATCATTCATGAAAAGTTTCTGTTAATAACTTATGTAGCTCTCATTGATTTAATATTCGGGAGCGTGCACGAGATCTCAAGACTTCTTTAAACTTACTATAAAGTATGTTATGCCATTAAAAATTGATATATATAAAAGATTAAGAGATTTCATATAGCTTGGGTCCGAAATACTTACGTGCGAAAGGGATCAATTGAATCGTGATAGAAAAGAACATATCGGTGTGCTTGTACCCAAGACGTGTCATCTAAGTGTGCAATTTCAACTTTCCCTAATGGTTGACCATAACTTCCAAACAAATAATTTTGAGGTAAGTCATCAGTACTTAACACATCATTTCGATTTGGTCTATTCCATCTTGTTTCAACATATTCCAAATATCTAGAGCAAAATGTCACACATTCCTATGCCAAATACCCTTCAGCAATTAATCCTTCCGGATAACGCTTATTACGACAATAAGACTTCAACTTGCCCAAGAACCTATACACAAAACAACATACTACGTAAATACATTTTATTAAAAGGTATAATCAGTAGTAATTTGAAACGTGTAATTAAATTAACACCTCTCTATAGGGTACATCCATCGATAGAAAACTAGTCCACCAACTCTTGCTTCGTGAGGAAGATGAATTAGCAGATGCACCATAATTGTGAATAATGAAGGCGGAAATATCTTCTCCAAGTTGCATAAAGTCAAGGTGACTCGATCTTGTAGTTTATCAAGTTCTTCAATCATTAGAACTTTCCCACAAATGGCTTTCATTATATTAGAAAGTTTAATGAGACAAAACGTTACCTTACTCACATGTAACCGCGAACAGCTATTGACAGTAAATCTTGCATTAATATGTGATAATCATGTGAATTTAAACCATAAAGTCTTCGATCTTTAAAACTAACACATCGAGAAATGTTTGATGCATACCCATTTGGGACCTTTATATCCTTCAACACCGTGCAAAACCCTTCTTTTTCTCTCTTCGAAAGAGAAAAAAAATAGAAGGTGGCAAGAAATGTCTTCCATTCGGATGTAATTGCGGATGAAGATCATGCCAAATTTCCATCTCCACTAAATCAAGTCGACTCTTAAGATTATCCTTAGATTTTCTGCCATCATTCAGAATGGTCCCGATAATATTCTCACAAACATTCTTCTCAATATGCATTACATTAAGATTATGTGATCAGAATCTGCTTTTTCCAATAAGGCAACTCTAAGAATATACTCCTTTTTTTTCCACAAGTCTACCTCATTTGGATCATCCTCTTCATCAGTTTGTTCGTCAACTTCAACCTCTTCATTGACTTGCTTTGCCTTTTTCTTTGATCGTGTACTACTTGGTTGATTCATCTTTCCATAAGTAAAATTGATATTTTTCAACATTCTGAATATTTCAGAGCCGGTTGTTTGGTCAGGAGCATTTTGAAACTCTTCATCACCATCAAACATATTCTTTTGATATCTAAATATATGATTATCAGGTAACCACCGATGATGTCCCATATAAGAGAACTTCTTTCCATTAACCAACCACTTCGAACATGTTTGTGCAGCAAAAAAAGAACAAGCATAATGACCTTTGGTACTCCAACCAGATAAATTTGCATACGTAGGAAAATCATCAATTGTCCATAATAAAGTCGCACGTAAATTAAAGTTCTCATTCGTCAATACATCGTACGTTTCGAACCCTTCCCATAACTGTTTCAACTCTACAATTAATGGCTGCATGTAAATATCAATATCATTCCCGGGGCTTTTCTCACTGGGGATTATCATGGATAAGATGAAAGATGATTGTTTCATGCAAATCCAGGGAGGCAAATTGTATGGAACAAGGATAACATGCCAAGTACTATACGAAGTACTCATGATTTTGAATGGATTAAACCCATCAGTTGCAAGACCGAGCCTGGCATTTCGAGGATCTCTCGCAAAAGTTGGATACTTGTTATCAAATGACTTCCAAGCTAAAGAGTTTGCAGGATGCCGTAATAATTCATCATCGATTCTGCCATCATGATGCCACCTCATAGACTCAGCAGTCTTGGAGGACATACACAATCTTTGTAGCCTACGTATGAGAGGAAAATATCGCAGAATCTTGACCGGTTTCTTTCTTGATCGTGCTTGAGCTTCATCCTCAATAAAATTTCTGCCTCCCTAATCATCCATCGAGATTTTTCGCATACATGATAAGAGTCCTATTTTTTCGATCACCCCAATACAATATACAATCATTTGGAAAGGATGCCGTAATAATTCATCATCGATTCTGCCATCATGATGCCACCTCATAGACTCAGCAGTCTTGGAGGACATACACAATCTTTGTAGCCTACGTATGAGAGGAAAATATCGCAGAATCTTGACCGGTTTCTTTCTTGATCGTGCTTGAGCTTCATCCTCAATAAAATTTTCTGCCTCCCTAATCATCCATCGAGATTTTTCGCATACATGATAAGAGTCCTAATTTTTTCGATCACCCCAATACAATATACAATCATTTGGAAAACTATGAATTTTTTCATATCCAATACCCAAATCTTTTATCATTTTCTTCATATCTTTGCATGATTGAGGGATTTTTGCAAAAGGAAACACTTCTCTTAGTAACTCCAACAATTGCATAAAGGAGTTACTAGTCCATCCTCCCAAACATTTTAAGTGGAAAAGACGAATGCAGAAGGAAAGCTTTGAAAACTTTGATCCCTCATAAAGTTGTTCATTCATTTCATTTAGCAACTTGTAAAACTTTGCCGCTTCTCCATTTGGATCTTCATCACTTCCAATTCTTCCCATCTCAATGAAATCATTAACATCATTCTGACAATAATTTTTTGTAACATACGGCTGATGAGTGTGCATATTAAATGCATCTCGTAACATCCCTTCCATGTCATCTTCTCTAAAAGTTGGATGATGAGAAGGAGCAGGATAAGTTGAATAACTCGTGGATGCAGATCTATCTGATACAAACTCTCCATGAAATATCTATTTTCTATATCACCGAACAAATCCAAAAACAACTAGATGCTCGTACACAACTTCACGAATGTGCCAATTAATGTTCACACAATTCTTACAAGGGCAAAGAATCATATTCTCTTGGCTTTCATTCAGAAAAGCTAAATTTAGAAAGTTTTCGACTCCATTTCGATATTCAACGCTTACCCTTGAGAAATCCATCCAACTCTTATCCATTTCGTATTTCTAGAGTTTCAATTTCAAATGTTAATTGCTAATTTTATTGATAAATTTATAACCTAAACAGAAGCATTAACCATCAGATTTAGTGCATAATAATATTAGCATAGTATAGAACTAATCACTCCTAATATTTGCATATTAATATTTTCAAAAGAAGGGGACAACTTAGGTTTAGGTTAGCGTTTTTTCCTTGTATCCTCCTCTTTCGATCAGAAATTGAATTCTTTTGATCATCAAAAATAAAAAAATAACTGTCACCAATACACACAATTATCATTATCATTCCATCCATTACATATCAACCTAATTCATTATATTATCATATAATTTATATTAAAATTAGTACTTTTAAGAAGAAAAAAAGATTACAGTAGCATTTTAATAAAATTAATTAACAGTATTAACTTATTAACATATAAAGATAATTTAAATGAGAATATTGTAGATTATATGATATTATATTACAAACTATCAAGTTAGAAAAAACTATCAAGTTCGAGGTTAAACCTAATAAAGTAATCCTTAACTAATGGTTACACAGATCGATTAAGCTAAAACAAAAGCTACCATTCATGAAATTTTTAGAATCTACAAGCAAATCTGTATGGAAGTTAAGAAATTCAATTTTATTTTAAGTACACATCAATGTTCAAACAAATATTTTTGTTTCAAGTCATGGGCCAATTCTATTTAGTAATTTCTAGGGGTCTTTCTTTTCGACTTGAAAAATGAGGTGATGAAGGCAAATAACTAATAACTAAACTTGTCAGCTAATATTAACTTCTAGTAAAAGCCTAATTATATACAGAAATCCTTCCAAAACCATTAATAATCAACTAGAGATACAGAAATGTTATGAAAGGGTAGATGAAACATATAATAAATTCCAAAACAATGGTGAATCTAAGTTCAACAGCTTGACTAAGGTAAGTGTCATCAAAATGAATTACAATGGTGGTAAGCATCATAATAATGGATTTCCACAAGTTATGTAACAAGATATGCTATTAAAACAACAAAATGTTTTGCTTCATTGAACTTGACCAATTATTCTGTCTCGTAAAACAAGAACAACTTCATGACATGGCACAAAGGATATTCAGAACTTTAAAGATATCAATGAAATTCACATCTACATGCTTAATGTTAAATTCATGCAAAATTTCCCGATTTAATTATCACAAGAAAAACAGTAAAAGAAAATACAGACAGCAGGGGAAAAACAAAGTAAGTTTAATGCACTACTTGCAGCTGTAGCACAGTGAAGGCATGTCCACCGCACCTAAGCATTTATACTCTTAACAGTCTTGTATGAGTCTTATCAAATGTTACAAACAATAAAATTCCACCAAATAAGTCAATTATATCCAGTTACAGTTAAACTATGTTCTGTCATTTCTTTTCTTTAGCTTTTTTTTTTATAATTTCTTTTCTTTAGCCATGAAATCATTAACCACCAAAAACGGGAACTGTTAAGTCAATTAGATCGTTGATATATATTCCATATCTTAATTTCTTATCAAATCACTTGATAGTTTTCCTGAAGTTGAACATACTTCTCCATTAAAGCACTGGAAGTATGCAGGTACACTCCACATTCAGACAGGCAAAGAGATGCTCATGTCAAGGGTCAACAACCAGCATTGATACTAAATAAAACACATCAAAAGCTTCTACAATAAACAAACCCACAAACAATCGGATCTCAATAACATCAATCATCACCACCTAATAGAAGTAACAAGATAAAAAAACTCACTTTCTTGGGATCCCCTATCACCAATTATCCCCGAGCCTCTTGGTCTACTAACAGCTGTGTTCAACTGCAACAAAATCACAAGCTGCCATCAGCAAACACCCCACCGCTAATGCTTAACCAGAATTAGCCACCAAGAAACATACATCTCCGGTAAATACCAATGGTTAATCGTCATTTTAAGAAATACTAAAGAAAAGGATAGGAATTTTATCCTTTATGTCTCTCTTTTAGACCAAAGATTTCAAATAAGCACTAACAAGCAGGAATTTTATCCTTTGTCATTTTAAGGTTCATTCTAAAAGTAGATTAATAGTAGTGTCCTTACTTGACAGAGTTAAAATAAAAGTTTGGAGGATCAATCATCTTATAACACTGTTCGAGGAGTTCGAGACGAAGCTGGTAAAACATTTCTAGTGTATCTTAAGAAATCAGATACGCACGCACTAAAAATTGGGGTGATTTGATGAAACGTTGACATTTCTAGTGTATCTTATGCAAATCAGGTCTAAAGCCAATGGTAAATGTGATTCCAGGACATTTTCACCAACCTCTAAATGATTGAATACTCAACAGAACCTCTAAATATGAAAAGCAATAACTTTGTTAACAAATTATATTAGACGCCAATCCTTAAGGGAAAAGATCTTTAATGATCTTACTAGTTGCAAAATACAGTAATTATGTAGCAGGCTAACCTTTGAAAATGTACTTTCAAGGTCATCTATGTCTGATAAGGATCTCAAAACTCCACCCTGCAAACATGAAGAGTTGTTAGATGAGGCATCTGGAACATGGGCAGTCTAGTAAAATCAGCTATAAAATTAATTCCCTTGAAAATTAGTTAGGTCTGCCAAAAGAAACATTTAGATTGATGAAAATTCTTGATTAAAACGTTACCTTTTAACTATGTTAGCAAGGATTTTATGTTCAAAATTCCAAGGAGATAACGAGGAGGGGAAGATATGAGCCTAATTTCCATTTGTTAGTGACACATGCATTCTCAGACTTCAGCTATTGAAACAGGAAAAATAGAACCAAAAGAAATAAGAATATTAACCTCCTCTCGATCAAACAAAAATTCCTCTTCATCAAGTTCAATTGCGGGTAAATCTTCCTCATCATTATCTATCCCACCCAATTCAACTTCCTCGAGAACATCATTTCCAAAAAAAAACATATTGTGATGCATCAAATAATGTACCTCCTGCATTACATGAAAGCTAAGTTTACTAAAATGAACTCTTCAAACTCACGACATTAAGAACATATTATTTGGCTAAAAATCAGTAGCAACACATGTTCTATCATTTCAATTATAATAGCTACCAAGGAGGATTTGTAGGAACCACCATCCTAGAAGTTAACATATTTGTTTATTATTATCCCGATACACACACCTCTTGCAAGTATTAAAAATGTTTCTATGATTTTCTAATATAAACTTATAATCAACTCAAACTTATTTCTGAAAATTCTCTTATCTATGGCTGAACAAGACGATATTGTTCTATTCAATTTTCATCAAGGTAATATTCTCCTGCTCTTATTGAATTAGATTAATGATACTATTAGTAAAACACATTTAACTCAAAACACATATGAATGTACAAAAAAAGTAAAAAAAAAAAAAAAACGCAGAGTGATAATGAATGTACCCTTGAAGAATGTCCAACCCTGATTAACACTGATTTTACCAAACTCTTCAGTGGCAATGTAGAGCAATTCCTCTGCAATAAAGACGAATTGTAGAAAATATTTTTAACAATGGACAAATTATTCAACTTTTCGGGACATGGGTTCTAAAAATGCATTAAAGGAATTGGCCTATTGAATCAAAATGAAGAAATAAGCAGAAAATCAGAATAGAAATTAAGTGCTATCAAAATGAATCAAAACAAAATGCTGGGAAGAAACCAAAGGAAGAAATCAGAATAGAAAATCGATGGTGGAGGAAGATGTTCTTACCTTTGTGACTGTCGTCGATGGTGGAAGACCGATGTGAGGGTTGATGGAGGAAACTGAGCTAGAGATTGGGGAATAATACGATGAAGAGAATAGGGTTAGGGCTCAATCGCAAAATTTGGGGGTTTTATAGAAAGTTGCGGCGTTTGTAATCCAAACGCTGCTATAGTTTCATTCTATCTCTGCGTTTACTTAAAAAACGCCACTACTGTCCAAATATTTAGCGGCAATTGTGTTTCAAAACGCCACTAACGTAAGCCTCTATAGCGGCGTTTTCTTAAAAATACCGCTAAAGTTCTATTATATTGCGGCGTTTATTAAAAAGTGCCACTAAATATTAAATCTATTGCCATGTTTGTATAAAAATGCCACTAATGTCAAAATATTTAGCAGCATTTTTGTTTAAAACGCCACTAAAGTAACCCTCTATAGCGGCATTTTAATAACAACGCTGCTAAAGTTCTATTATATTGCGACGTTTATATAAAAACGCCGCTAAATCATTATCCTTGAATGGCGTTTGTTGGGAAAACGCCACTATAGATGAACATATTGCGGCGTTTTTTGATACACACACAGTAAAAGTTAGGGCTATGGCGGCGTTTTTGATACAAACGCCGCTAATTACCTTTATTTATATAAGATTAATTGATTTTAAATATTTCATTTATTCTCTACATAAACTTAATTTACTATCATAACGCTTAATGTAATTAACAACAACCATATATTTTAATTAAGACACATGTTATGCATACAATCACTTAACAACAAAATACATTAAAATCCACTCCAACATTAAAGTTATGCATAAACAGTCTTAACAATAGTGTTCACTAGAATTTAGTCTTCATTGCTCCTTCGTGGGGAAAGGACGTAAGAAAGTTGTTTTCCTTGTTTGACGACGCATTGTTAAGTTTTTCCTCCGTGAAAACTCTATATGGAGAAACTCTTCATCCATTTCACCAAATAAATCTCCTACCTCCGGTTCACCAAGAAGACTCCCTGCACTCTTTAGTGCTTCACTTGAAACAGATAACGACCTTCCACCTAAAATTTGAAACTTGATTGGAGGTGGCTTGGAAACATAATCAAACATTAAAAAAATTAAAATAGATGATATAAAGGTTTACTTGGAGTAACAGTAGAGGCAATGTCTTCTTCATTGAGGATATATATTGCTTTTACAATTGTAGATTCTTTCAACGCCACAGAGTAACCAAATTCGGTTATAAACATCGAGTATTTATCAACTCCTCTATCAACGTTCTCAATAAGCTTTGAACATCCTACATGCATGAGATCTATGAAATTTTATAGTAAAAAAAAATTTTAGAGTCACAAACTTTGAGCGATTAATTATTACCTTCATTTAGGAGATCAGACATGGAAGGGTGTTTTGCAATAGAAGGGCCTTTCGGGTCATCGTCGAGTTTGGACGGCAAGTTCAGACTGATAGCCTCCCAACGATAATTTGATCCATCGTCAGAGAAAAGACGCCACGTGGACATTCTGACATTAATTTCTCTTACTGAATGCAACACCTGCTCTTTATACCACAATCATTTGTTCATGTTTTCAAAAGCAATTATTTTTCTATTCGAAAGAAAAAAAACACTTCTGGATCCCAAGACGTAAACCAGTAAAACAATATGTATAGATATTCTTTTCCTATTCGAAAGCTATTATATTTCTCCATTACATTAGCTTTCTGGGTTTTCCCCATTTTCATAATACCAACAAAAAATAAATGAAAAAGTTCAGTAGTGAGAGAAGGGATCAAATCGTGTAATCGTGATATAATTGTTCACTAGTGAGAGGGCAAATTTGGTCGTCGGGACATACAAAAGACGACATCGGCTACAATCGTGTGAGGGTCATTGTTGTACCAGAGAAATCTCTTTTAGGGAAGCATCGCTAAAATGATTTTAGGGATTGAGCAGGAGAAAAGTGTGGAGCATATATTGACCCTTTTACGGTGTTTTTTTTAAAAAAAAAACGCCACTGTAGTGCATATTTTTACGGCGTTTACAAACGCCGCTATATTATTACTCTATTACGCCATTTTTTGCACAAACTCCACTATAAACAATACTATTGCGGCGTTTGTTTGATAAACGCCGCTAAATTACTTCTCTATAAACACCACTATAAATAACACTATAACGACGTTTGTGTAAAAACGCCGCTTTACCACTCTATTGTGGCGATTATTAAAAAAACACCACTATAAACGTCTCTATTGTGGCGTTTGTTTAAAAAACGCCGCTAAAGTATTATTTTGTGGCGTTTGGATTGTAAACGCCACGATAAGCTTAAATTTTATGGCGTTTTCCCTTAAAACGCCGCTAAAAACGCCGCTACAGAACACTTTTGTTGTAGTGAACACAACTTCAGTATAATACTGCTATAGAAGCCCTGAAAGTCTGACCCGAATAATCACATGAGAATGGTGTTTTTCTGACGTCATAAATCCTCTACTCCAAGGTTGAACGGTCAAATAACTCCCGTAAATAGTCCACAATCCTTCCGTTAGCACTTTTGTATAATCATTGACATTTGAGAATCAAACCTGAAAAATAATTAATATCGAAGTCTATAAAATACAATTCACCCATAGGTTTCCAAAGATCCTGAGCACGATTGATGAGAGTCTTATACCCTATTGTCCGCTCAAGCAGTCTCACAATAAATCGTGTAAACACTAATTTTTTTCATTTCGTTTTATTATTATTATTATTATTAAAATTATTATTATTATTATTATTATTAATATTATATATTATATATATTATTATTATTATTAAAAAATAATTACAATCCCAACAACCCGAAGCCCATTTACAACCCGAAGCCCAACAGTGACCCAGAACCGGCCCAGACCAGATAAAAACCCTAAACTCATTTAGGGTTTCAACTAGGGTTTTCTAACCCTAGCTCCATCCGCCGCCTCCAAGCTTCCAGAACATCCACGCGGCGACGCCTTTACCAGATGCCTCATCCAGCCGTTGCCGACACTCTAGTGCCACGCCACCTCACCGCCGAAGCTTCTAGAAGCCAGCTACCCCTCCACAAGTCAAGCTATGGTGAGTCACCACCATAGCTATGGTGACTCACCGAGGCTCCACCCTTTGGACTGGTCCGAGAACATCCTCGGTGGATACTACAAAAGCCGACCACCTGCAAACAGAGAAGGGAGAGGACAACGACGGAGAGTAGAAGATAAGAACGACAACCATCAAAGGACACAGAGAGAGAGATACGGGAGCAACACCAAGCAACCACAACAACAAGACAACAAACCAAAGGAAAAGAGAAAAGATCAAGAGAAATTATCCCAACCGTTGAAATCTCCATTTTCGAGAGTCGAATTGCCGAAGTCATGACCTCATATCTAGGACGATTGGAGAATTTTTAAGGTAAACAACTCTCGGTTTCGGCTTTAAGGGAAGCTAAGCTTCGATTTGTGCTAGTTTTCCAAATTCCGATCAACGTTCACGGTTGTCGGCAGTGGCTGCCGGTGTCTGCTTTCCCTCCGGTGAGGGAAACTAAGAGAGAAATGAGAGGAAATCTCTCCTAGAGAGAAAGAAAAAAAAGAAATGGAAATTTGGCCTATAATGGCCGGTTTAAGGGTATTTAAATCCCTCCCCAAACGACGCCGTTTTGGAGATGGTGTCTGTGTAATTTCCATCTGGGAAGAATCACGCGTATAGCCATCCTAGTTTTGTAAATTTCTATTTTAGTCACCGAATCAAATTTTAGATTCTTTTAATTCGGTCTATGAATTTTATATAATTTATAATTTAGTCTTTAGCATAAAATATATATTTTAGGCAAATAACCGATTTAGACCTTGTAACTTTATTAATTAATATTTTAATCACAAATAGCAGGTTTTAATTTGTTTTAATTTAATATTCGAATTTGATATAAGTTTTTTTATATTCCCTACATTAATAAATTGGTAAAATACCATGTTTAGCCATTGTAATTTTAAATAATTAATTATAAATTAGGGTTTCTTAATTTTAATACGTTATGATTTAGTCACTAATTTTAATACTTTCATTTATTTTACAAGTTTTATTACTTTTTAATTTTATTTATTTTAGTCATTGTTTATTTATATTTTAATTTTATATGTTTATATATTTAATTATTATTGTTATTAGTATAATGTAGTCATATAAACATATATAATAAATCATATTTATTTACTTATTTTTTATATATTAAATAAAAATCCTATTTATAAATTTAATTTTATAAATTACTTTTAAGAAAAATAATCATATTTTAATATTTATTTATTTTTTAATATTAAGAAATGGACTGTCTTAAAGAACCTAGAAGTCATTTTCTGATATTCTTAAATAAATAAATATCCTATTTTTATAAATTATATATTAATTTATTTTAATTATATTTAGAGAAATGTTTTGTTAATATTTATTTATTTTTTAATATTAAGAAATGAGCTGTCTTAAAGCACCTATAAGTCATTTTCTGATATTTCTAAGTAAATAAATATCTTATTTATAAATATATATATATATATATATATATATATTAATATATTTTCTTAAAATTATATTAATAAATTTGAAATAAAAGGATTATGAATTAAATATATTTTTAAATTTCCAATAATAGAGACAATATATAATTAATGAGTATCAATTTTGGGCATTGTGGGGTGTTAATCCTTCCCCAAATGTAATCGACCACGAATCCCTTTTTATTATTAAAAAGAACGAATTTTTGGCTAAAACACATACCAGTTTATCTTTTAACTGATGTTTTCTTAAAAACTATTTTAAAAGATAATTTTTAGGTATTCGACCTACCTGACCTAAAAGGCCGATGGCGACTCCCAAAATATTTTAAAAAAACCATTTATTCACATCACTTTTCCCGCCAAGTAAAAATTCGTACCCAGGCGAAAACCAGTTACGACAGCTTGGCGACTCCACTGGGGACTGGTCAAGCTTTAAAATCAATTATAAATTGTCTCTATTAATTAGAAATTAAAAATTCATATATTTAATTTATAATTCTTTCCTTTCAAATTTTTATATATATACTTATTATTTTCATAATATTTTATATATTCTTCTTTATTACTGTTTTTATTTTATTTTCATGTATTAAATTTCATTGTTTATTTGTTTGTCAGAGGTTTGAATATTTCTCGTCACACACAACACTTGCATTGCATAACATAAGCTTTATGATCAAGCTTGTCCCTTTTAAGTGGGAGTGAAAGCGACGTCTTTGTGAGAATTTATTCTCCGTGTCAGACCTAGCAAGTAACTTTCGGGATTCATATATCCTATGTCTTCGTGAGAATTTATTCTCCCTGTCAAGCATAGGGAAATGTGTCCCCTCGAATTGAACTCGATCCGCTTAAGTCTGTAATGGACTAGGATTGAGGGTTTGGCAGCCTAAGGAGGCACCAACAAGGACAGTTCGAGTACCTTTACTCCTAGAACTGAAACCCTACATATAATAAACCCTAAAAATTCTCCTGATCTAAGATAATACTGAAACCCTGTCCATAGGTGTACACAAAGGAGAAATAAGCTCTAGTTTTTAATTTATTTTATTTTTTCTGAATAAATACATGCGAACAAGAAATCATGCAGTTAGGTTAATTTTTCCAAACAAAGCATGGAACTAGAAAGCATGAGGTTAGGATTTATACCTTGATAGATAGAATCTTTTCTTTCCATTAATTAGTATTAACCAATTTATTTTTTCCTTTCTCAGTTTTATTTTTCATACATTTTGTTTTGCTCTAACATGTTTATATTGATTTCTTTTGTTTGCATTGCATGATCATGGCATAACCAAAAGGTGTTGACTTGAAAGACTGTTCATCAAATTGGAAAGAATTCATAAATGGACAAAAAGTTTTATGATCGAACAAAATATGACGCTACCATGGAATGGCATCCTGAGGGAACTTTAAGGATAGAGGAGAGTTATGCACCCAAAGATCGTATGCCCATTGAAGAGCAAAAGGAGATATGAGAAATAAGAGAGCAGATATCCAAGATGATGGGTAGAATATCTGTTTTGGACAAAGGAAAAGAGATTCCTGCACAAAAAGAGAGAGAGCTCAATGAACATAACCATGCAATCTCAGA
The DNA here is from genome assembly GCF_006381635.1 of Hibiscus syriacus. Classification (NCBI taxonomy): domain Eukaryota; kingdom Viridiplantae; phylum Streptophyta; class Magnoliopsida; order Malvales; family Malvaceae; genus Hibiscus; species Hibiscus syriacus. Next base: position 65,794 of record NW_024062727.1, on the reverse strand, counting down.
TATATAAGGAACGTCGGATCTTAACCAATTTGAGAAATTACAGACAGTCAGCATTCGTATTCACAAATCGTCTGGAGATACCAAAGAAATGGTGACAACTGTAAAAGCTCCCAGAGATAAGAAAAAATCACGTAATCTGAAATCGTCAAAGTTTAGTCTGATCCCGACGTCTAAAACTCAGGTTCAATCCAATAAAAAAAAGGCGGTTCTCATTTTGATGTTATCCCTATATCATATAAAGAGTTATATGAGAAGCTACTTGAAGCGAGACAAGTGGCTCCATACTACAAAAAATCGTTTCAACTGTCGTATCCTAATTGGTATGACATAAACGTTTATTGTGAATATCATGCCGAAGCTCAAGGACATACCATTGAGAATTGTCTTGCATTCAAACGTAGAGTCCAAAGTCTTTTGAATCATGGAACCTTACAATATATGATAAATGATCGACCTAGTTTATTAACTGAAGGTTCTACTAGATTAATACCAAAAGTCTTCAAAGGTAAAAGTATCAGTAGGGGTGTCCAGAAGGAAAAAGATTTGCTGAGGTGTGAGGCTCAAATACATCATTTAAAGATTAAAAAGTGAGAAATTGAGCACCAAAATGGAAACCATGCAGGAAGATTTTCAGAAGGTCAGTCAAGCCTTTTAAAATGCTAGCATAGGAAACACCCCAGAAGAATGGATAACAGGGGTCACCAAACTGAAAAAGAACTGCAACATATATGAAGATCTTATCCATGAACTTCTTGGACACAAAGGTTCTCTTACAAAGGAGAATGAGCAACATTACCTACAACTCCGAAGCTTGATACAGAAGATGGAGGAAAAAGAGAATGTCATGGAAGAAGACGCAGTCCAGACAAGCAATACGGTCAATAAGCTGATAGACTTAGCTGACTTTACAAGGAATTAAAGAAGATTGATAACTCAAATTTTGAGCATGAATGGAAACTAACTTGGCTTTAGAGAAGTTAGGAGGGAAATTATCCCCTATATATAAAGTTTTGTTGAAGTTAGGACTGAAAGTTGTCCCCTACATGTAAAAGTTTTGTTTGATGCACATAAACTTTTGTGTTCAATGAAATCTGTTCTAAGATGGTCACTCTTGAGTACCAACTTTTCATACATGCATTTGCATTTCACATCTTTGCATTTTTTTTGTATTCATACTTTTATGTTTACATCTTTGCATTGCACAATTTGCATTCTTATTGTTATATTCACATATTTACATTTACATTTTGCATTTTTGCATTTTCACGTTTGTATTTAAATTTTCATTTTTGCATTTACATCTTTGCATAATTACATTTTATTTCAAACTATTTTACATGCATTTAATCATTACAATATGGGAATAATTCGTGGAGGATTCCATGACATAATTTTTAAAATCAAATTGGGGCTAACTCGGTCTTCCTAAAGAAGGATAAGAGCCATGAATGAGATTTTAGCAAGGGTTGGTAGAATCGAGAAACTGCAAGAGCAACTTATAATGACTCAACAAGAAATGATTGATGATGCAAAAAATTTCCAGGCTGATTCAAAAGAACAAATGACCACGTTAATGGACATGATGAATGATATGATCTATGGAGAGAAATCCTTAGAGGATCCAGCTGTGAAGGCTATGAATGAGGTTCTAAATAATGATGAGTTCGACGTGATAGTGTCTGATGATCAAGAACCTATTAGTGAGTATGGTAATTCAAGACAACTTCAAGATTTGGTCCCAAGAGGCATTGGTGAATTAATGGTGAATGAAGAATCAATGAAAGAAAAAAGTTTCGTTGTCAGAAATAAGCTTTACCCAAAGAAAATGGGCATAGAAAAGGGTCAAAGGTTGATCAAGAAGAAAAAGAATGTGCAGGGTTTTCAATTTCCTCCCTTCCACTTTTCAGGTGAAAAATTGCATTAAAAAATGCTCTCAGCCAGATTAAATACTCCACGACTTGTTCAGCCATAGTGGCCTCCAAATGAGAATTGGACCTATAAGGAGATTCCTTGGATAAACCAGACTGGAATTCCAAATTGTTTAGCTAAGGTTCCTGGTAACCTTGAGGTAAATTTCCAAGATCCTTTAGAGAAAACAATTCAAAAATACAAGGTAAAAGAGGGGGTTAAGGTTCAATGCTCAGAAATCGTTGCCTCAACAGAGACTAATGTGACTAAATCCTGTGAAGAATATCGGGCGCAAGAAAATGAGAAAGGAAATCAAAGCAAAAGGGCTTCCATGAATGTAATCCGAGATTGGCCCATAGGTCTAAAAATAAACTGGGAAGATGCAACCTTGAAAACATCTCAAACACCCATATCAGACTTCCCGAGGACAAGTGGGGCTTTGGGCAGTTTAGAGAGCATGACAAATACAACGCCAATCACAGCTGCAATATGTCTTCAGAACTAGGACAAAGCTATTGTCACCAATAAGAATTGTTTTGAGCCCAATTTCCAACTGATAAACGATGAGATAAAATCTGACCACAAAACTGGCAAGAAAAAAAGTAGAGGTTGGTATGTCTGAGGAATCATCCAAACAAGCCCAAATAAGAGAAATGATCAAGAAATGGGGGGCAACTGAGGAGAATGACCCTGATCCTATTACACACCCAACATTAGAGGAGTAATAATGCATAAACAAGTGGAAGTGTTATCTACCACTATAGTACTTTCTATTTTCAGCATCTTGTTTGAAATTGTCTTTTGTTCCTTTCTATGTCTTGTTGAAATATATAAACTTGTGTTGCTTTTATGGTTATGAGAAAAGAATTAAATTTTAATCTTGAAATTTTTTAGTATCAAGTAGATTAAATATTCTTTTTCAAGAATTATAGATCTTTGGCAAATGATAAAATTATACCTTTCATTCAATGCCAATTACTTGATCCTCACCAAAATCAAATCTTGACCATACATTTATCTAAGACTCAAGAATAATGCCTCTACTTGTTTTTGAGACACCAAATCCAGATGTTTACCTTCTTGGGTAGAGTTGATTGGTTCATTACCCTCCACTATATAAACGACTTCAAAAGTCACACATTTGTCTTTCCAAATACCAAACCATCATGAACCAAAAGACCTAAAAAGAACCAAACTTTCAAAATTATCCGTGAATCTTCCTATACGAAGAGACGAGATGAGGCATCATGGATCAACTTATCGAAGATAATTTCAAGTGATTGGGGCATACTCAAAGAAGAAGAAGAAAGATTGATTAAGATAAATATATCATGCATTGTTTTCATGTAAATAAAGTTAATCTTGAATATTCAACCCCCTGGGGATACCTCTTTAACAAAGGCTTCTGTGTATGAGATGACGAACATCATTATTTCATTTATCATTTCAAATATATGTATATATATATATATCCCTTGTCGTCCCCTTTTGAGCCTATAATATTTTCTTCTGATTCAACCTTAACCAAGGATCACCCTCCACATTGGGGGGCAAGAAGAAGGATATTTGCTCACAGGAATAAAGATTGTCAATTACAAAGGCAAATCTTCATGAAATGAAGAGAGTTTTGAACTACAAAGTAGATCAAATACAAAGTGCTTGAAGATTAATCCAGTCAAGAATAATGAAAAATTTACTAAATGCAAGAGGAAAAGGAGGTTCTCAAAGCAATTGAAGTCCAATACTCAAAAAAAAGGGAAAAAAGAAAAATTGAATCAAGATGGGTGACTTATTGAGCCTCAAGTTACAAGGTTGATCAAGTGCAATAAGTTCAAAGATTCATATTCAATAAGAAGCACAAGAAATGCTGGAGATAAATGAATCTTATGGAAAAATTCCCAGCAAAGCAAATCCAAGTCAGGCAAGGCAAGATTGAAGGCATAAGAATAAATTGATCCTTGATTCAATTACCCTTAAACACTTGTTTGGTCTTTTTTTATCCCTTTCTTTCATAACCCTGAGCCTTGGCCTACGTTACGTACCTGAAAAGTCCATTCTAATCATATATGGATTTTTTATGTGAAAGAGACTATCTTCAGATTTCATTCTGCCTCTCAGGATTGATTTTTATTTGTAAAAATTATTTTTTTTAAATCTTTAATGTATGATATGAAAAATGATAAAAGGGGGGTTCAAGATGTAAATTTTTAAATAACATCTTAGAACCAAAAGAGGATTCAAGTCGAAAACCTAAAAAGGTGGCTTGAATATTGAATGGTGCAACAACGACATAAGACACGATCTTAAGCTCTTGATGAAGCACCTCATATCCTAAAGATGTTCATGAGATTCTGGAACTAAGAAGTATCTCTATGAGATGAGCATAACAACCCTTTCTTCAAGATAATAGAAGCTCAAAGAGACATATATACTGGATCAACTTGAAATACCTTACTTTACCATAATTAACCTACACCTTAAATCAATCAATAATTTTGACACTTGCCTTAGGACTATGATTTTTTGATTTAAAAGTGTAATTGATTTATTTGATATTTATTAAATTCATGCATATGATTTGATTCTATTGTGAATCTGTGATAGACAACACTTTACAAATTCTTTCATTCTTCGATAAAGAAAGGAGGAAAAACATTTTCAAACAGGACAGTCTCAAAGGAGGAAGGTCCTTGAAGCAAGTTGTGGCTTATTCTACCTCTATTGAAGAAAAAGAATAAACGAGGCCAGAATGATGAAGCATTTCACTTTCTTGAAAGTAAGTGGTCCAAGAAGCCAGAAAGTTTGGAGAATTGAACTTATGAGGCTCTCCTGTGACATCATTAGCAATCTATCAAGAAAGATTATTACTTATCTCATGCTAAGGGCGATAAGCATCACCAGACAAATTATTTTCCCCAGCCATCAATCCATGTCTCTAGCAGATTCTCCAATCACAGAGTCATAAGTCTCATTAAGGTGTATTATGGGAATGAACAAGTCACCACTTGCACTCTGGTTATACCGTGATACTAGTTCAGATCTTGATGCATCATTATTGCCTCTTTCATGTCGATCATTTTCTTTGTTAGGATTATATCCATTATGTCATTCAGAAGATTGTTGAACTTGAATTTGAGAACTTATGGCACATAATAAGACATTGGAACAAATTCTACACTTATAGATCTTTCATATTGGATTACCTTGGTTACAAGATTCCAAAAATAGAGATAACCAAGTTTTGCTATCAACTAAACCTTTCCATGTTTCGAGAAGAGTGAGATATGGCAGTGTGTATCTTGGGGTTACAGAAAATAAAGTTATTGTAGCAGCCATTGCAAGAAAATGCACCAAAAAAATCTTCTAGTTCATCCCGATGATGTTTATTTCTTCCGGTATGCCAAGACAGTAGAAGGAAACCTCTGCATCACTAATCCCAGAGAAAAGAGACATGACATTGATACCACCGGGGAACATGTCTCTAGCAGATCCTCCTCCTCATGTATGGGTTTTAGGGAAACCCAGAAGCATTTCCACCTCATCAGGTTCAAGTGGAACAACTTTATTCCTTCCAACCCAAACCAGATTCCATTTTCGGCACTCATCAAGAACATACTTCTGGACATTTGAAGGTGACTCATCATCATAAGCTTCAAAAACCTTACAAATTCTTTCTGTCAATTTGGTACTTCCTGTAAATATTTGTAAATAGTTCAACTTTGTTCTTGGATCCCATGAAGGCCACTAGTTTTTTATCAATGGAAAAGCATCATGTATGGTGTGTGGAGGAAGAGGAATAAGAGGAAATATGTTCTCAATTGGCAGATTATGAATATAGCCCCTTTTCCGTACAGCAGCACAAAAATACTTCGAATCTACAAATTCTGGCTCTACATCGTATAAGTACTGTGGCATTTCGGTCCAAACACTAATTGGAGCAAGTGCAATATTCTCATAATAGAAATAAGGAGGCCTAATAGCATCTTCTGGAAGTTTTCTTTGAGTTATCTGATTTGGTTCAGTAGGAACCCCAAAACTAATCATTAGTTTAGAAGATGAACTGCATGATCGTCTTCATTAAGAAGCTTCTTTTCAAGCTTCCTCTGCTTCTTCCTTTTTCAAAAATCATAGTTGAGTTTCGCCTTTTCATGTAATTGGGATCATTGTATAATGGCTTCCTATCTTCTACCGGAAGAAGTGTGCCAGCAGCCTTAGCCATTTGAGCAACACATATAAAATCTGTCCACTCTGTAATTGATGAATCCGGACCACATCTCTCCATGGCTATTGAATCCTCAGCCTCTGAGTACCCCATTTTCGTCAAGTATAACAGTTTATTCTCCTCATTAGAATCAGAATTCAGGATTTCCTCGGTATATGAAGAACTATTAATATCTGTAAAATCATCCTAAAAGATCGCTTCATAATCACAAAAAAGTATATTCCAGAAATAGCCTTCACTAAAAACAAGGTTCACTGTGTCAGCCTGGAATGAATTACCAAGCGATTTATACCACTCTGTCTGACTAGATCCCTCCAGATCAAAAAAAATGGGCAGCTCATTAAGAAGAGGCACATATCTCAGACGTTTATGTCAGAATGATTGATTACTTCTTAAGTTTGTGACAACATTCCTCAAGTTACTTGACAACTGTTGTTTAATGACACCAGAATGAGGGTATTCAAAATAAACAGATTTGGGGCGAGAATAAAGCCACAAGTACCCACCACGGTGCATTGTCAAAATTGGACCTCGTGGGAATCATGATATTCAAGTCAAACATATGTTGAGAGTGAACCAGAAATAGAATATTGGGGCATCTCGAAAGCCCATTGCAGACAGAAATGATCCAAGTGAGGAATTTTAAAGGCTCATAGCAATATGAATATTTTGACATTCTTGGAGGCTCATCTTAGCAAGAAGTAATGTTGAACGCATTTTTAACATCTGTATCTGCACATGTTGAGGCATTTTTAAAGGCCCAATTCAGAGAGATCCATGTAGGGCATTCTGAAGGCTCATAGAAATATGAATATTTTAGCATTCTTGGAGGCTCATCAACAAGAAGCAAATATTGGGGCATACTGAAAGCTCATTTCAATCAGAATCAGGAAGTTGACCAATTTTGAATGTTCGTATTAGTAAACGTTGGGGCATGCTGAAGGCCCACATCATTATGTGTTAAAGATCATTACTTTGAGCAAATATTTCCAATAAGACAGAAAAGAATGAAGAATGAAAATGGTGAAATAATGACAGTGAAACTGACTATACATAATTGATTCGTTCATCAAGCAGTTACATCAGGATCCTGGTGTTGAACAAATATCTACTCAGCAAGTATGGTTTCAAATACCCAATCTTCTTAACCATGTGTCACCTGACAGCGTGTTCTTTGCTAAACTACATCACGGTTGCATGGATAAAGATGGTCCCCAGGCAGACTACTCGATCCAGGGTTTAGTTCATCAAAATCTCGGCTTTGAATTTTGTATTTTATGTGTCGATGATGATTGGAAATATTTCTTTGAGATTCCTGGCAGTAAGTTTCAACCATACTGTTGAGGTTACGAAGCTTTTTTCACGTCATTTTTTTTACTTGATGACATTGAATAAAGAGGCTCAGCTTACGTATATTGCCCTTTCCCGTTGTTACTGGGGTTATCATTGCCAGCCAGGGTGAACCGAGTTTTCATCTATTTGGTTTATCATATGCGTTTCATCTACAGCAACAAGAATTCCATGAACCTCCCTCAGTACACGGATCATATAACTGATGTGTTTCTACTTCCTATAATGCTCATTAAGGAAGAAAACGTGATCGGTATCACACTTGCCTTGCCCGAGATGATATCAAGATCAATTAGTGTCTCTTATTTAATTCAGCACTAGCATATTTTGTGAATTTGACCAACTTTTTGGTCATGAAACACGCCAACATCTCACTTGTATTCCCACTGAATTTTGTTCTCAAGTGGTCTTGTAACATCATACAAAAACTTTGAACAATATGAAAAGGGCTTCAATAATTGAACATCTGAGCATAAGCCACATGAAAGGATGAATATGTTGTCAAATGTTTACGAAACATTTTAGCAGAAACCACAGAAAAGGATGAATATGTTGTCAAATATTTTTACAAACATCTGGGCAGAAGTCACATGAAAAGATGAAGGTGTTGTCAAATGCTTTACGAACATCTTTCCAGAAGCCACAAGAAAGGATGAACGTGTTATCAAAAGCTTTACGAAAATCCAGGCAGAAGCCACGAGAAAAGATGAATTGTCACATGTTTTACGAACCAATTATTATGGTGTTGAACCAATATTGCTATCATATGGTATTTTCATTTATTAATCTGAGATAATGTTTGACTTCTTCAACCCCAAGGTTAGAAGTGAGATATGATAAAGATTTATTTCCATAGAAGGGAAGCTGAAATTTTAACAACAAGAAACTAGTGGAGCCAACTAAGGTTGAACGAAGGTTGTTGTTAAGCATCTCGATATGATATGGTCCAAGTTGCCTTTGTTCGAGATCCAATTAAATATGGAGACATAAAAGGAATTAGGATAAATCCTCCTTATGATGTGTTTCAAGAGTCAAATCAGAATAGACGCTGATCTCCTAATTAATTTACTGAGTCAGACATATCTATATCTACACTCTTCAAAGATGATAGATTTTCTTTTCAAAGATGAAAGCTTTATTTGATTTTTACACAAGTCCAAGCAAAGAAAGCCGATGTTATCAAAGACACAAATAGGGAATCAAGGTCATAATTCTGATTATGGCAAGAGTTCTATAAGTGAAACATTTCTTCTGAGATTTTCATGAAACAAAGAAGACACAAAGATACAAGTTGATCAAATGGTTCTTCAGAAATATAGCATAAGTTGCTACACTCCAAAGGTAACCCTGGAAATAAATGATCAAGTGAAGGAAGACCAATTTCACCACATTGAAGTCAAATGAAGATTGCATCAACATTCATGCATTCATAAGAACATCATTGCACAATAGACAATGCATTACATTGATACATATGATTGCATTCAAATATGAAGTTTTACAGATTTTCGTATGAAAAAAGAAGATTCATGATGGAAAATACCTTACAAAGGGAAGTTAGAATTCAAATCACATCAGGAGAGGCAAACATTTGAAGAATAGATGGACGCAATCCACAGAAGAAACATTAATTTAAAAAGGGGCATGTTACCCAATCAACAAGTTATTTCAATGAGAAAACGATTTTTAAAATTTCTCATTTAATCTTTTCTAAAAATGAAATTGTTGAATAGTAAGAAAACGATTTCCATAGTTTCTTACTTAGTAAACTATTTCCCAAATCTATAAGACCTACAGTGCATGATGTTTTTAAAGCCTCCGGGTCATCCATAAGACCTACAGTGCAGGATGTTTTCAAAAAGCCTTCGAGAGCTTTTTGATAATCTTAAATCCTCCGGGTCATCTATAAGACCTACAGTGCATGATGTTTTTAAAAATTCTTTGGGAGCTTTTTGATGTTTTTAAAGCCTCCGGGTCATCTGTAAGACCTACATTGCAAGATGATAAGACCTCAGGGCCATCCATAAGACCTACAGTGCATGATATTTTTAAAGCCTCCGGGTCATCCATAAGACCTACAGTGCATGATGTTTTTAAAGCCTCCGGGTCATCTGTAAGACCTACAGTGCATGATGTTTCCTTAAAGCCTCTGGGTCATCCATAAGACCTACAGTGCAGGATGTTTTCAAAAAGCCTTCGGGAGCTTTTTGATGATCTTAAATCCCCCGGGTCATCCATAAGACCTACAGTGCAGGATGTTTTCAAAAAGCCTTTGGGAGCTTTTTGATGTTTTTAAAGCCTCCAGGTCATCTGTAAGACCTACAGTGCAAGATGATAAGACCTCAGGGCCATCCATAAGACCTATAGTGCAGGATATTTTCAAATGAGATTTTAAGAAACTGATTTTTAAAGGTTTCTTGATTTTAAATCCTTCGGGTCATCAGTAAGACCTACAATACAAGATGATAAGACCTCGGGGACATTCATAAGACCTCTGGGCAGAATGTTTTCAACCTTTCCATCATACTCAAAAGAAGCCAAATGAAAAAATTATTTTTTTTAGTCTTTGCTCTATTCTTGTTAACACAAGAATGAGCAAAGAGGGGCAACTGTAAACACTAATTTTCTTCATTTCGTTTTATTATTATTATTATTATTATTAAAATTAATAATAATAATAATATATATTATTATTATTATTAAAAAATAATTACAATCCCAACAACCCGAAGCCCAACAAGGACCCAGAATCGACCTAGACCAGATGAAAACCCTAAACTCATTTAGGGTTTTAGCTAGGGTTTTCTAACCCTAGCTCCATCCGCCGCTTCCAAGCTTCCAGAACATCCACGCGACGCCACCTCTGCCAGATGCCTCATCCAGCCATTGCCGACACTCCAATGCCATGCCACCTCATCGCCGAAGCTTTTAGAAGCCAACTGCCCCTCTACACGTCAAGCTATGGTGAGTCACCACCATAGCTATGGTGACTCACCGAGGTTCAATCCTTTGGACTGGTCTGAGAACATCCTCGGTGGATACTATAAAAGTCGACCACCTACAAACAGAGAAGAGAGAGGACAACGACGGAGAGCAGAAGACAAGAACAACAGCCATCAAAGGACATAGAGAGAGAGATACGGGAGCAACACCAAGCAACCACGACAACAAGACAACAAACCAAAGGAAAAGAGAAGAGATCAAGAGAACTTACCCCAACCGTTGGAATCTCCATTTTCGAGAGTCGAATCGCCGAAGTCACGACATCAGATCTAGGACGATTGGATAATTTTTAAGGTAAACAAATCTCGGTTCCGGCTTTAGGGGAAGCTAAGCTTCGATTTGTGCTAGTTTTCCAAATTTCGGCCACCATGGGTGCCGGCGCAGGAGCAAGGCGGTCAGCCAGTGTCTGGTTTCCCTCCGGCGAGGGAAACTAAGAGAGAAAGGAGAGGAAATCTCTCCTAGAGAGAGAAAGAAAAAAAAAGAAATGGAAATTTGGCCTAAAATGGTCGATTTAAGGGTATTTAAATCCCTCCCCAAACGACGCCATTTTGGGGATAGTGTCTGTGTAATTTCCATCTGGGAAGAATCACGCGTATAGCCATCCTAGTTTTGTAAATTTCTATTTTAGTCACCGAATCAAATTTTAGATTCTTTTAATTCAGTCTATGAATTTTATTTAATTTATAATTTAGTCCTTAGCATAAAATATATATTTTAGGCAAATAACCGATTTAGCCCTTGTAACTTTATTAATTAATATTTTAATCACAAACAACATGTTCAAATTTGATATAAGTTTATTTTAGTCCCTAAATTAATAAATTGGTAAAATAGCATGTTTAGCCACTGTAATTTTAAATAATTAATTATGAATTAGGGTTTCTTAATTTTAATACATTATAATTTAGTCACTAATTTTAATACTTTCATTTATTTTACAAGTTTTATTACTTTTTAATTTTATTTATTTTAGTCATTGTTTACTTATATTTTAATTTTATATGTTTAATATATTTAATTATTATTGTTATTATTATTATGTAGTCATATAAACATATATAATAAATAATATTTATTTACTTATTTTTATATATTAAAAAAATCCTATTTATAAATTTAATTTTATAAATTACTTTTAAGAAAAATAATCATATTTTAATATTTATTTATTTTTTAATATGTAGAAATGGGTTGTCTTAAAGCACCTAGAAGTCATCTTCTGATATTCTTAAATAAATAAATATCCTATTTTTATAAATTATATATTAATTTATTTTAATTATTTTTAGAAAAATGTTTTATTAATATTTATTTATTTTTTAATATTAAGAAATGGGCTGTCTTAAAGCACCTAGAAGTCCTTTTATGATATTTCTAAGTAAATAAATATCTTATTTATAAATATATATATATATATATATATATTAATATATTTTCTTAAAATTATATTAATAAATTTAAAATAAAAAGATTATGAATTAAATATATTTTTAAATTTTTAAATTTTCAATAATAGAGACAATTTATAATTAATGAGTACCAATTTTGGGCGTTGTGGGGTGTTAATCATTATCCAAACGTAATCGACCACTAATCCCTTTTTATTATTAAAAAGAACGAATATTTGGCTAAAACGCAGACCAGTTTATTTTTTAACTAATGTTTTCTTAAAAACTATTTTAAAATATAATTTTTAGGTATTCGACCTACCTGACCCAAAAGGCCGATGGCGACTTCCAAATTATTTTTAAAAAACCATTTATTTACATCACTTTTCCCGCCAAGTAAAAATTCGTATCCGGACGAAAACCGGTTACGACAAATCGCATTACGTATATTGTTGTCCATTTGGTCATGGACACTATCCGAGAACTGAATGGAAGGGATCAGTCCAGTACTATCCATGATAATATCCTCGACCAAGATTTGCACCTCATCATGTAAGCAACAAGAAACCCTAGAATTTTCTCTGTGTATGTCTATGGATCTAGCCACTTTACTTGCATAGGACGTTTTCTCCTCTTCAAGCTATTTAGGCTCATCCGTCCTGGACGAATCGTTCGCTGGTTCCATCCCAATAGTCTTAGATTGAGTAGTAACGGACCCTTCTTCAACATCCATCGCAAAGACCTCAAAATTCCCGTCAATAAGAACATCGTTTCTTCCCCTTTTCATCAACCGCTGAACATCTAATTGGTTAAGAGAAGTTGGGTGCTCTCTAGTCGGGATCTCATGGATCAACGGAGTGGATTTTGTTGGTCTCCCACTGTGGTTTTCATGAAGATTCATGACCGACGACTCAACTAAGGTATCCGTTAGAAAGAGCATAAACCCTAGATGTTATGTAGTTGTACTTTATTATTCTACATTGTAATTATTTTTTTTTAATTTTATAATTACTATTATCTAAGATTTAAAATCATGCGATTGTATAATTATAATCTTTATTATTAAAGATTATAAATTCTTTACAATTATAGGTAAATGTAATTATTTGAGTAATAATTATATATCCATACAAATACACTATATTATTAAAACACGTTTTAAAATATATTTGATCTTATATAATTCTATTTTCACTTTTCAAAAATCATTTTTTAAAAAATTAAACTAAATTTTACATTTTAAAATTGAATTGTTTTCTAAAAAAGACTTTTATCCGTGTGATGAAACCATTTATTTATTTTTATTAATTTAGAATAAGTATAAGGCAATATTTATTTATAGATAACTCTCCATTATTTGACATTGAATGTTCATACATGTAGCATTTTTTTTGTTTTGTTGAAATAGGTAAAAGGGGCCGCCTAGCTTCCTGTTCTATCCACTAGCAGCAGTTCCTCAGCTTCTTTAGGGCAATCTTTCAGAAAATTGATATCTTCGTGGTGTTTCCACATCTGTTTGGCGACGAAATCGGTGACGCGATTGGCCTCTCTAGGTATGTGATTCAGTTCTACTAACCAATTTCTCTTAAGCATTCTCTCGATGTGTTGCAGAATAGTAAACTTCATGTAATCGGTCGATCTATTCTTAATTAGGCTGATAGCTTCTCTATTATCAAATTCTAGAATCACGCTCCTTTCTCCCCTCATCTAAGTAATTCTTAAGCCCTTATGGATGCCCTACAACTCTGCTTCCAAAATAGAACATATCCCTATTTTTTCCCCAAAACCCGAGCGCCAATTACCATTGTAATCTCTTGCAACAACTCTACACATAGCTTCTCCATTGATATGTCGTTTGGTTCCATCTGTGTTTATTTTACAGTAATTAATTGTTGGTTTTTGCCATTTGCATCGGATATTATCTCTGGTTTGTGTACTGCCAGAATTAGTATAATCCAAGCTCTGCAATTCTTAGGTAAGTCTAGTAGCTTGTTGGATAACCGAATCCCTTTCAATCATCTCTGGGTCGAAAATCATTTGATTTCTTCTCTTGCATATGTACCAGATTACCGAGCTGAAGAAATTTGGCCAGTTCGCGATTCTTGGTGACGAGGACTGAGTTGCTTCAAGGTTCTCAATGATCCAATCCTTAAGGTTGCAGTTCATAAAGTTGTATATCTTCTGTGGGTCAATCAAGTCAGTCTATATTGATAATGAGTTAGGGTAGAACCTCAGCAAGTGATTAATGTCTTCTGATTCATAATTGCACATAGGGCACTTACATCCATTGTCACATGTCTTCGCGCTCTTTCCGAGTTGGTCAGAACTCTATTTCTTCCAATTAGCCATAGGAAAGTTTTGACTCTGGGAATGTTGTTATGCTTGGCTATGATGCCCCAAATATTATCTTCCATAGCATTATTAATGTTAGCAATCCACTTGTATGCATATTTAACTGTGAAAACCCTTTTCTCTGAGGGAATCCAGTCTGGAGAGTCTTCAATATTTTCTTCCACTGGAGGAAGTATGGCTATCAACATATTAATGGCTTAGGCTTGCGACAGCGTTGTAAGTTTGTTCCAATCCCAATTTCCATTTTGGTTTATCATATCCTTGACTTTTGACTTGTCATTTTCTACTTCCAAAGGTTGATTGCTCAATCTGGATAGAGGGCCTTTGTTATCTAGCCATATATCATGCCAGAAACGAATATGTTTACTATTTTGCAACATTCCAACATATGTTCTGCTTGAATTTTGTCCACAAGGAGCATATGTGATTCCATAAAGGCGATCCTCCCCTTTTTTGAAGCTCTTCAGGTAGAATTTCATTCATTTTGTATTTGCTTCTCATCACCTGCACCCATAAAAGATCAGTTTGATTAGTAAGTTTGTAAGTTAGTTTAAAAATGAAAGCCTTCATTAGTGTTTCCCCAAATGAAATTTCTTGTAAGTCTTTCAAGTTCATTGCATGTTCCTTTGAGAATTAAAATCGATTGCATGGTGTATGCAGAGATTGAATTGAGAACAACTTTGGCAATGATGATTCTTCCAGCTAGCGATAATGATTTAGCTTTCCACCCTGTGAGTATGTCCTTCACTCTTTGGGTGATGTTGTTGTAGGTTTCTTTTATTGATTCTGTTGTGCAGTAGAGGGACTCCCAGGTAATTTTCAAGGTTCTCAATCTCTTTAATGTCAATTAAGTTAGTAATAATGGTTCTGGTATGGGTATTGACATTGTTGGAGTAGTATATATTGGATTTTTCGAGGCTAACTTTCTGTCCCGAGTTATTACAGAATTTGTTGAGTGTGTTCTGAATAATTCCAATTTGAGTGTTGTTCGTTTCCGTAAATAGGATGAGATCATCTGCAAAGAAGAGGTGAGATATGTCAGGTCCATTTCTAGATAATTTAATAGGTTTCCACCTTCCTTGGTTCACTATTAAAGCAATTTCCTGTGCTAATCTTTCTATGCATATGACAAACAAATAAGGCGAAAGTAGGTCTCCCTGTCTAATACCCCTATATGGTTGAAAAGGTTCAGTAAGTTCTCCATTCCAATTAATTTGAATTGTCATGGAGGTAATGCAGTTCATAATGGCCACAATAATTTTATTAGGCAGCCCCATCTTTTCGATGATATCTTTAATAAACGACCATTTTAATATATCTTAGGCTTTTTCAAGGTCTAGTTTGATGGCTAACCACCCTTTTTTTCCTTTCTTCTTTTTCATCAAATGCATAGTTGTAAAAAGCGCGCCTGAGGCGCAAAAACGCAGAGGCTCACTGAACGGGGTTTTTTCAACACTGAAGCGAGGCATATAGCCTAGGCACAGCGAGGCACAGCGAAGCTCTGAGGTGCGAGGCTCAGTCAGGCGCAATTGAGGCACGATGTGGGCTTAAAACCTTATAATTATTACTGGCATTAGCAGCCTCCTTGAACTCCCTGTTCCTTACGAAGTGTCTGGTTATAATCCGTCTTGAACTCTTGAAGCAGCACCTCAAACTCAGACTGGTTGAGGTTTTTATTGATTTCGGTGTTAAAAAGGGTCTCCATCTCGTCGAAGTCGATGGAGTATAACCTCGACGTCAGAATGGTCTCTTTGATTGTTGTTTTGGCGGCTTTCTTAGCGCCCTTGACGGTGGTCTTTGTTATTGGCTGCTAAGTGGATGACATCCTGATGGTGGTGAACTTCACATAACGTGAGTTGGTGAAGATTGGAGTGGTTGAACTGAACTTGGAGATAGGCTTTACGAGTGCCATTTCAGTTGCCATTTTGGTGGAGATGGTGAAGACAGAAGCTAGGATGTTGAAGGGGAAGGTGTTTGAGTTATAGGCGATGGAAAGTTGATTGAATCTCTCATCCAACGAAATCTGGGTCTGTGAATCGAATACTGACATGTGTGATCTCCATTACCACCATTATTAGCAAAATACTACTTTAATTTTCAGTTCTAAGAATTTCACCAAAACCCCACCATTGGTTGACAAAATTTTGGATATTTAGTCTGGTATAGTTGAGACAAGCTTTGATCTATATCATCCATACATTATTACTGCTGCAGATAACTTTATTTTTGTGGCCCAGATTTTTATGGCCCAAACAATGAAATAATCAAATAATATCTGATTATTGAATTTTACTTTCTTTATTATTCTATTTACTGTATATTTTGTTTATTTAATATATTCATTAAACTTTATACATTAAGTTTTTTTATGTTATATCATTTTCAAGGTAACATAGTGAAGATGTAACCTTTTAGGACCCCCTAAAACCCTTAATCTAATGTCAATCGACCTTCTAATTCACATATACTAACCTATTGATCGATCGCTTCCTCATTTTCTTCGACTGACGAATACGACGTTAAACATCATTTTTAGCGACTTGATTATGCTTGTTGATAGCTTTTATGATGTTAGGTTTGTATTTTGAGTTTGAGAATGAACTCTATTGAAGCCTAATATTGGGTATCTATGATATTTGAGTTTGATTGCGTTAATATATACATGTAGTACATTTTTTTTGATATCATGCGCCTCGCCTTTGTGAATCCCGCGCCTTTCATGCGCCTCGCGCCTCAAGGCTCCAGGACACTTTTGCGCCTCGATACGCCTTGAGCCTTTGATAACTTTGATCGAATGGATCACTTCTTGTGCTAGGATAATATTGTCAGAAATGACAATGCCCGGAATAAAACTTGTTTGACTGTTGGAAATCATAGTAGGGAGAATAGGCTTAAGACGGTTGGCAATAACTTTAGTAATGATTTTGTAGGTCACGTGGCAAAGAATTATAGGTCTAAACTGGTTAATTCTCTCATGGTTAACCACCTTGGGGAGTAAAACCAGAATCATTCTATTTAAGACTTCCCCAATCTGTCCACCTTTAGGCAATGCTTGACTGGTGAGCAAACTTTTTCTCCAACTATGTCCCAATTTTTTTGAAAGAATTAGCATAGAAGCCATCAACTCCAGGCGCTTTGAGAGAACCCATACTGAAAAGGGCTTCTTTGATCTTATTATTCTCAAACGATTTATCAAGCCAATTCCATTGATCCCGATTTAAGTTAGGAAACAACCTACTATTTCAAGAGATTGTCTGATCAAAGGGTCGCTAGTGAAAAGCTTCTCATAGTAATCCTTGACATGATTTTTAAGCATATCATGATCCTCACACCATGTGTCCGATTCTGTTTTGAGGGTTGTTATCAGCTTTCTTTTACCTTTAGTGATCGCACATGAATGTAAGTATTTGGTATTTTTGTCGCCATGATTAATCCATTTGCACCTGGCCCTTTGAGCCCAAAGCAGTTCTTCTTGTCTCAAAATAGTGTCAAGTTTAGTTTTGAGGTAAGACTCAAGGGCTGCCAATTTGTTTGAACTGTATCTGCGAAGAGCTTTATCTATACGTTTCAGTCTAGCAATAATTCTTTTCTTCTTTTGATTGATGCTACCAAAAATTTCACTATTCCAACTTTTAATGCTTTGCTTGAATTGGTTGAGGTTGTCCATTAGGTTGTCCTTCTTAACCAATTATTATTTATGAAAATGCCCAAAATCAGGATGATCCATTCAAGCTGCTAGAAATCTAAATGGTTTATTTTTATTCCCATTGAGGTTGTTCATAGTATGCAGGAGAATAGGATAATGGTCAGAACCAATTTTGTTAAGATGATGAACTTTGGTGTCAAGGTAGAGCTCAAGCCACTTCATATTTATAATGCACCTATCAAGTCATTGCCACAGGTTACCTCGACGCCACGTAAAGTCATCCCCTTGGTAGTTAACTTCTAGCAGTTCATTATTGAATATGAAATCCTGGAAATGCTTACTCCCTCCTCTGTACCGAATACTACCTCCAATTCTCTCTTCAGATCTTAGAATGCAATTGAAATCCCCACCTAGGATCCATGGTTCATCATTACAAGGCTTGAGTTTATCCAGGAAATCCCATAATTTACATCGAAAATTAGAGTTGGGGTTAGCATAAACTACTGTAAAATAGATCTAATTGTTACTGTTGAGGCATTTGAAATGGGTATGAACATACTGATTGGAGACACTTAAAATCTTCACTTTTATCGAGTTATCCCAAAGCACACAGATGCCTCCGCTATGACCCTGAGCTTCAATTCTGAAAGAGTTATTAAAACACATATTGTTTATAATTCTATCAGCTCTTTTGCCACTTATGTGTGTATCCATCATAGAAATAATTTTAGGCTTGTGCATATTCACACATTCCTTAAAATGTCTTCTAAAAGTAGGCTTCACAACCCCTTGGGTGTTCCAAAATAATAAATTCATAGAAAATGAGCTAGGGGCAGTTACTTTGTGACAGCTCCTTCTTCTTCTGTTTTGTTTCTTGTATCTGGCTTTGATCAAAATGATATGTCATTTGGATTTGTTTGGTTGTAGGAGCGTTGTTGTCAGGAAGGGCCAAATTCTCAAAGTTCATGGTGTTTTCTTGGATCCATTCCGAGAGTAAATGAACGTTAGGATTGATAGAGGTTTTGGGCTTCCTGACTTTAAGGCCTTTTTTTGTAATAATAGAGATCAGGTTTGGCTTCCTGTTAAAATTCCATCTAGAAGTAGGATTTCAATTGTAGTTGTCCTCTTGAATGGTTATAGTTTTATGTGAGTCATTTCCCACAGTTAATTTGTGTTCTCTGATTTGGGCATCTTCCTTAGCCATGATCTGAATTCCTCATATATTTAGATCCTTAGGATGATCTTTATCTGCTATCGTTCCTCCATAAAAAATGGGAACATCAATTAAACTGGTATTAATAATTTCAGGGTTGATGGGGTATCTATCATTTGGGTTTGGTCTGTAAGCTCTTCTGTCTGGATTAATATGCCTTGGTTTCTCGTTTTTTCTCTGTCCCTCATCCTGTTTTTTGTCTGGATCACTGGGGTATTTGTTTTTATAGCATGTTTTTATATAACGGCTCCATTTATATGTTGGTTCTCTTTATTTTTATCACTGGGACCTTCCTCCAATGGATCTTCACAGAGAGGGGCAAATCTGAAGCCTTGGTTTGACTTTTCTTCTGCTTCTCTTCTTTTACTTTGAGTTCTACTGCTTCTTCCTCTTGATTGAACAACCATCCAAAGGCCAAAGGGGCTATCTTTGTTGTTATCAGTATTTGATTGTTCTTCAATAACATTGTCAGTATTAGTGATCTCCATCTGCTTTTCTTCCTGGTTAATTTGGAAGGTTTCTCTTGCATGCCCATAGGTACCACATTTGAAGAAAATTTATTGCAGTCCTTCATATTTAATCTTTTGGATGAAGTCATCTATTCCCACGCATGGAGTAAGAGGTTTGTTCAGGTCAATAACAACTACAATTCTAGTAAATTTTCCTCTTTCTCCAACTTTGGTATTGTAGTCTATTTTGATAACTCTTCCAATCGTATTTGAAATTGTCCTAATTAGAACAATATTGTAATACCTGTAGGGTAAACCAGGTAGGCGCACCCAAGTAATAACATGAGAATGATGCTTTTCAGAGGTAGTAAAGTTTCTTGACCATGGTTGGACTCTCAGGTAACTTCCATAAATCATCCAAGGGCTATCAGTGAGAACTCTCGTGTAATCCTCAAGATTTTCAAATTTCACTAAGAAGTAGTCATTATCAAGATCAATCAAATTAAAATTGCCTATTGGTTTCCATAAAGCATGGATCATGTTTATCAACGCTTTATAACCTATCTTCTTTCCCAACAGTCTAGTGATAATAACTTGTTTCATGTTTCGATCAATCAAGTCGTGTATACGGTTAGAGAAACTTATTTTAGGATAATCTCCATAAATATCCATGGTAACATCTCTTTCTTGGAGGACTATATCTTCTTCAAGCATCTTTACAGGGGGTTTTTGTTCATAGCCGAACCACTGGCAGCCATGACAACATATGAGATCTTCTCAGGTCTCTTGGGACGTTCTTTAGCCTCATCATCATCATCTTGGGATTCATCTTCTATTTGCATGATATTCAATGGATGACTTGTTTCATTATCCTTCATTATTCTTTCTCGATTCTTTACTTTCTTCGTGGCTCTCAGTTCTTCTTGTTCGTTCTCTGTGTTCATCTTGGAGAAAAAGAGAACTCGGGAGTATTAAACTGAAGTAATTATCTAAACGCAAGATGGCTTATCCCGTCGTTTTTTTTTTCATGGATTAGATTTTGTGTTTTTGTTGAACCATTGGTAAACTGTGGTTGTATACATAGAGCATTTATGATGCTCGAACTCATAACTAAAGAAATAATAATAATTCTTTTACTACCGAGATCGTTTGGTTTGTGTCCGTATAAAGAAATCAGTTTTAAATAAAATTGTAGATACCCATTTTCTTAAAAGATAGAACTAGCAAGAGTTTCTCTCCTAAGAGAACTCTTCCACCACTATATCTTTTAAAGCAACAACCACACCAACAAACGTGCAACAACCAAGCAAGGAGTCTAGTTGCATTAGGATTCTATTGTTAATAGGATTCTAAAAATAGTTAGTTTTTTTCACTATAAATACATGTAATCCTCCCAATTTGTAAGATACGATTTACATAGAAGATACAGAGGAAAGCACGACAAAATACAAAGGCAAAGCTATTGTAAACAATTCGAAAAGGAAATAAAAGGTAACATCTTTTTTTACATTGATTCGTTCATTTCTCGCATGTGCATGTTATTTTTCTTGAAATTTGGTTTGAATAACACAAAGCGTGGGTTGCGCCGATGACCAAAAAGGGGTGGAGTTTCGAAGTTTCGAACCTAGATCTACTCCCGAGGCATGTTCATTTTTTTAGTATTTAATATTCCCCCTAAGTCAATCTTAATCTTTAATTTACCTTGAAATTTACCCTTTAATTTTACTTTTATATTAATTTCGTTCCCTATATATATATTTTTAATTATATTTTTTTATTTATTTACTATATTCCTCTTTTTTTATATTATATTATTTTTATTATATATATCTTATATCATATATATATATATATGTATAGACGTATTAATTTTTCTCCATTTACTATGTATATATTTTTTCTTAATATTATATTATATACGTTTTTATATATATTTTCTTAATATTCTATTTTTATTTTTATTTATTTATTTATATATATATTATATTATATTTTTACTTTATTTTATTTAATTTTTTAATTTTTTTTCTTAATATCGTGTATATCTTTATTTTTTATTTGTTTTACTTAGTATTATATATTTATTATTTTTATTTGTTTTAGTAAATACTACTTTATATGTACACATTATTTTTATTCATTTTTAATTTCTTTTACCTTTTTTTATTTTTTTACTCCATTAATTTTTTTCCCTTTATCTGTGTCATTGTTTTTTAATATTTTATTCATTTTGTTTTTTTTAACGTGTTTTGTTATTTTCCATTTTTTCTTGTTTTATTTATTATTCTCATGTTTGCACACTTGTTATTCTAATTCGATTTTATACTCTGCTACGAATATAACATTTTTATCTTTTAAGGGTATTCAAATCAATCAATTGTAAGTAATTTGAATCGGGTCTGTTAAATTTTAATTTAAATTTTGAATTTTCGCAACTAAGACAACCGGCAAATTAATTGGTACCGAAAGGGCGGTTCAAGGGTGCTAATCATTCCTTGACCGTAACTGACTCCCGAATCCGACACATTTCTGGTAAAAACGCAGATCATGTAAGATGGTGTCCGACCCACCTAAATTCATTTTAAAATGGTCGGTGGTGACTCCAATCCACATTTTTCAAGTCGAAGCTCAATTCTAGTGCCCAACCGAAAGACGGTTACGACAGTTTGGCGACTCCGTTGGGGAGAGGTAAGTGAGTCAGACCGAAATTAATTTTTGGTTGTCTTTTTTAGCGAAAATTACAAGTTTAAATTTTAATTTATTTATTCGATTCTAATTGTTTATCTTTGATTATTTTTCAAATAAATAGTTGTACTGACGTTTTTTAATGATTTTAGATTTTTCAAAATTTTCATCTCAAGCTCTATACCCGAGCTCCGAACCCTTTTAAGTGGGGGCGAAAGCGACGTCTTTGTGGGAATTTATTCTCCGTATGGGCCTAGTAAGTAACCTTCGAGATTCATATACCTTATGTCTTCGTGTGAATTTATTCTCCGTATGGGCATAAGAGAATGTTTCCTCTCGAGTTTAACTTAGTCCACACGAGCTTGTAATGGGCTTAAGACTAAGGGTCTGGTAAGCCCAAGGGCACCGGCAAGGAAAACTCGGGTACCATTTTTTAGAACCTAAATCGAGAGGCTATGGAGAATTAGAGCCCACCCCAAAACCTCATTCCAAACCCTAGGTTGTTTTGTTTTATGCTTTACTTTCTGTTCAAAGCATGTGAACTAGAAATTTATGCGGTTAGGGCTTGTTCAAAATCAACTTGCGGGATAGAGATCATGTCCGGGTAGGAATAATAAGCATGTGGGGTAGATATCATGTAGGGTATGACTTTTATTTTCATGATTGTTTTGATTATTATCTTTACCTTACAAACTTTTTTCATTTTTTCTCTCTTTTATTTTTATTTCAATCATATGTATCATTCAAAAGAGGTGTTGATCCACCAAAAAACATGTTTATTAACCATAAATAATTTGCATTAATGGATAGAGGTTGTAATACAAGAGAAGGGGTCCGACTATGGTCAAAAAAGACTCAGAAATAAAAGGCAACTATGTGTCACATTCGATCAAGAAGACGTGGTGCCCACCATCAAATACATCAAAAGTTGACTTTTCAAAAATGGGTTGACAAATGTGGTAGGGGCAAGATGAGAAAAAGATTACTAACCTCGAGAATCCATTCAAAGACAACAAGAACAAGATGGCAAGTCATTGTCGACAAATTCAAGAAACAAGCAAATGAACTTCGGATAATCCCTTTGATGGAGTTTCCGATTCAGCAAAGGATGTAATCCAAAGATGCAGTCATTCGATACTTTTGGGAACCATCACAAAAAACAATTCAACATTTTCACGGTTTATCCAGAGAGGTCAGAGCGGTTCAACAGGTTATTCAACCGGCGAAAGACGAAGACAAATGACTAGTCAACGTGTTCTGGGTCTAGAGGATTTAGTCTGGATGTACCTTTAAATATGTTTATTGTCTCTTAAAAGATAAAACACTTTTGTCCCAATAAAGATTATTTATAATAACAGACATGTTTTTGGATCAATGCCTCGAACATTTCATGCATTTTTGCATCTACATTTCATTTTTAAACATTTCATAAACATGAAATTTCTTCATGGAGGATTCGATGAAGTGGTCTTAACCACATAACACCACATGGAAGCAAGATTTTAAAAATTAAAGAAAAAACTGAAATCAGTACAGTGGGAGCTTGATCAGTTGATTGTAGGACTAAGCCTGCCAGGATGATCTGAGAAAAGAGTCCCCATCTCCTAAGGGCTACGATATTGAAGCTGTTTGCGGTTACCACATAGGAACCCCCAAACATTCCTCTAAGAACTGTAAGGCACTGAAGCGCAAGATCCAAAACCTGATGGCTTTAGGGGCATGGACAGCCGAAGAAGGGGACATTGCATATATCATTTGCACTTAGAGGATTGTTTTGTTTGAACACGTCTTTGATCTTTCATGTTTGCTTAATCGTTTAAACAATTGAATTTATGCTACTTTCTAAGGTGGAGCAATTGAACAAATTTTAATCTTTAGTTCTTTGAATATTAAATGAATTAAGGATTCTTTTAATTCTTCAAGAATTATAGATTTTTGACATATGGCAAGATTAGACTTTTCTTATCCTGTCTTAAACCCCAAAATAAAATACCTTGATTCTTTACCCAAAATAACTCATGGTCATTACCAAAAAGACCAAATTTTGACATTACCTCCCTTTGAAACTTTTGAACATTGCCTTTATCTTTTGATACACTCATACCTTTCTTTAAGTCAAATAAAGTCACACCATAGTCTTTTTAGACTCAAAATTGACATTTTTATACCATTAAAACTCAAGGCATTGAGTTGTTCATTTGAACATGAGCATTCTTCTAAGACACAACTTGGGGCATCTCGCAGGGAGCCTGAACATTGAGACATGTTGGGGGCAAGAAGCAGAAAGAAGAATTCACTCGAAATAATTCTATCATGCATTAATTACATTGTTTTTATGTGAATAAAATTAATCCTGAAAATCTATCCCCCTGGGGATACCTCTTTTGTGAAAGCTTCCATGTATGAAATGATGAACGACTTTCTTTCTTTACCCCTTCACAACAGGAGAAAATATATATCCCTTGTGTCCCATTTTGAGCCTATAGTATTTTTCTTCTGATTTAACCCTAACCAAGGATCACCCTCCACACTGGGGGGGCAAGGTGGAGAAAAGCTCCTCGCATGAGTGAAGACATTGATTCAGATGAGATACCGAAAGGTGAACCAAATGCCAAGTGTGAATATTCAATCAAGAACAAAAAGAGAAAATAAAAAGAAAAAGCAAAGAGAAAATAAAAAGAGAAAAAATCAAAGGAAAATTGAAGACAATATGCATATGCAAAGATTCTCTTGATTCAAACGATGCATCGAGATTCAAACTATGAGATTGATCAAGCATAATCATTTCTGAATCACTCCACTCGAAGATCATAGAGCATCAAGAGAGAGACACATACGAGCAGATTCAAATTGAGCAATATATGATTGAAGACATCAGAATGAATTGATCATTGGTTCAATCACCCTTAAACACTTGTTTGGGCCTTTTATCCCTTTCTTTCATAACCAAGAACCATGACCTACGTTACGTGCCTTAAAAGTCCCTTCTAATCATACATGGATTTCTAAACAAAAGAGACTATCTTCAGATTTCATCTCGCCCATCATGATTAATCTTTATTTGTAAAAAATAGTGTAATTAATATATGATAGAGAAAAATAACAAATGGGGGTTCAAGACGTAGATTATTGAATGATGTCTTGAAACCAAAGGAGGATTCGAGTTGAAAACCTGAAAAGGCGACTCGAATAAAAATTTGGGCAGCTGAGGCGATAGGACAAATTCCTTGATAAGGCATCGCATAATCCGAGCGTGACTATGAAAGCTAGGAATCGGAGAACACTTCCAATAGAGGAGCATCCAAGCTACCCCATCAAACCTTTGAGCATCAAATAAACAAAAATGCCAAACATTTGACCAAAACAATAACTTGAGACTTTTTTATCCTTTCCTTACTTAACCATTTCCCAAAAATAGATTTGATCTTGGCATGTGTCAAATAACTATAATTTATTGAAGGATTAATAATGTAATTAATTCTTTGATATCCATTGAACTCTAGTTTTATGATTTGTCTCAATTGTAAAACCGTGAAAGGGGCATAATTTTCAAAACTTTTGATTAAACATTTTTTGAAACTCTTTTTTGATATTTTCATAACTTTGAAAATAAAAGAGAAAGAAAAACATTTTTTTTTCAAAACAAGACAATCTCTCTAGAGTGGATCTTGGTAAATGACATGTGGCTCTCAAACACAAAACTCATGCTTAGAATCAATGTTGAAGTAAGAAATCAGGAACAATGAGGGCATCTTTGAAGATTCAACATCAAATGTTGGGACATTTTTTTAGATTTAACATTAAATGTTGGGGCATTTTTTGAGATTCAACATCAAATATTGGGGCATCTTTGGGAATTCAACATCCTGATGCAAATTATCAGACCTTTTGAAGGCATTTCCTCCATATGCATGAACAAGCACACAAAGCACGAGACTTCATTTAGGGGATAAAACGGAACTAATTCATGATACATGCATCTTAGACATACTCAAGAGTATCGCATTTATCATTTTTTGTATACATAAGTTTTTACAGCTTTTAGAGTCAAGTTTCAACTACAGGATGAAGGATGCTCGATTCAAAAGCACATGGTGGTTGCTCTACCTCACAGCGAAGGGGCGACTGTCTGACAACAAAACAACTTTTCAGTTTCAGTCAGAGTCAATTTTAACTTCACGGCGAAGGATATTGAACTCAAAGCGACACAATTCACTCGAGAGTAGATTTCAACTTCACGACGAAAGATATCTAGCTCGAAGTCAAACTTCACAATAAAGGGGTCATCCACGGTTTCGACTTCACGGCGAAGGGAATCGTGTCCACCCGCAACATACAATACTTGGATTTCAACTTCACAACGAAGGATATCCAAGTCAAGGCTCAACTTCACGACGAAAGGGCCACCTGCGATTTCAACTCCACGACGGAGGATATCGTGCCACTCGAAACAACACAAGTTCAACTCCACAACGAAGGGACGACTGGTTGTCAACAAACAATTTCCCAATTTCAGAGCGAATTTCAACTTCACAACGAAGGATATTGGACTCGAGACAACACAAGTTCAACTTCACAACGAAGGGACGACTGGTTGTCAACAAACAATTTCCCAATTTCGGAGCCAATTTCAACTTCACAGCGAATGATATTGGACTTGAGACAGCACAAGCTCCACTTTACAGCAAAGGGGCGGCTAGCTGTCAACAAACAATTTCTTAGTTCCAGAGCCAATTTTAACTTCACGACGGAGGAAATTGGACTCGGAACAATACAACTTACTTGGATTTCAACTTCATGACGAATGATATCTAATTCCAAGGCTCAAATTCACAACTAAGGGGTCATCCACGATTTCAACTTCACGACGAAGGGAATCGTGCTCACCATTGTCTCTCTTGAGACAGTTTCCAAGTTTCCCTTGAAACAAAATATTTAAATCTGTTTTCATTGAAACTAATTTCGTCTCCCTTGAGACATTTTCTTTTGGAACTAAATTTTGTCTCCCTTGAGACAGTTTCTCTTGAAACATAAACATTGAAAACATTTCCCTTGAAATGAGTTTTGTCTCTCTTGAGATAGTTTCTCTTGAAACAAAATCTTTGAATCTGTTTCCATTGAAACAAATTTCGTCTCCCTTGAGATATTTTCTTTTGGAACTAAGTTTTGTCTCTCTTGAGATAGTTTCTCTTGAAACATAAACATTGAAAATATTTCTCTTGAAATGAATTTTGTCTCTCTTGAGATAGTTTCTCTTGAAACAAAATCTTTGAATCTGTTTCCCTTGAAACAAATTTCGTCTCCCTTGAGACATTTTCTTTTGGAACTAAGTTTTTTCTCTTTTGAGATAGTTTCTCTTGAAACATAAACATTTAAAACATTTCCCTTGAGATGAATTTTGTCTCTCTTGAGATAGGTTCCCTTGAAACAAAATTTTGTCTCCCTTGAGACAGTTTCTCTTGAAACATAAACATTGAAAACATTTCCCTTGAAATGAATTTTATCACTCATGAGATAGTTTCACTTGAAACAAATTTTGTCTCCCTTGAGACAGTTTCTCTTGAAACATAAACTTTGAAAACAGTTTCCTTTGAAACAAAATCTTTGAATATGTTTTACGTTAAACAAATCTCATCACCCTTGAGACAGTTTCTTTTGGAAGTTTTTGTCTCTCTTGAGACAGTTTCTCTTGAAACAAATTTTGTCTCTCTTGAGACAGTTTCCCTTGAAACTTCAATCTTTGAATACAGTTTCTCTTGAAACACAAAAAACCTTTGAAATTGTTTCTCTTGAAACATAAAAAAAAACCTTTGAAAATGTTTCTCTTGAAACACCAAACCCTCGAGTTCGATTACACTCAGCTTCGAGGGCACATCATTTACAACATAACTTAAGGCTAGAAGGGTTATCTGTTACCAAAAGACCTTCGAGTTCGACTATGCTCAGCTTTAAGGCACATCATTTACAGTATAGCTCAAGGCAAGAAGGGTTATCTGTCAATAAAATTGTCGAGTTCGATTCCATTCAGCTCGATAACACCTCAATCACACTATTGTCCGGCTGCAATCGAGGTTTTTCAAGCCGAGAAGAAGGTATGGGTTAGCCATGCCTTAGTAGCAGAAGCCTTTTTTCCGTCAACATAGCTTAAGTCGAGAAAAGCTATCTGTCAACGAAGACTTTTCGAGTTCGGTTTCATTTAGCTCGAGGGCATATCAACCACATTATGGAGTCAAGATATTACTTTCTAATCGAATTTTTAGCCAAGGTCTTTAAATCGAGAGGAAGACCAAAGTGGACTACAACGAGAAGCCACATTCTGATTCAAATCATTTCAAGATGGACTCGACTTCGCTACGGAGGAGCTATCCGCAATTCAATTCGACAAGGAGTTATTCTTCAACTCCACTGAATGAAAATTTGTGTCTTTTTATCTTTGTCCTATTTTTCGTTCTACGAAAAATGACAAAGAGGGGCAACTGTAGACACCCATTTTCTTAAAAGATAGAACTAGCAAGAGTTTCTCTCCTAAGAGAACTCTTCCACCACCATATCTTTTAAAGCAACAACCACACCAACAAACGTGCAATAATCGAGCAAGGAGTCTAGTTGCATTAGGATTCTATTGTTAATAGGATTCTAAAAATAGTTAGTTTTTTTCACTATAAATACATGTAATCCTCCCCATTTGTAAGACACGATTTACATAGAAGATACAGAGGAAAGCACGAAAAAATACAAAGACAAAGCTATTGTAAACGATTCGAAAAGGAAATAAAAGGTAGCATATTTTTTTACATTGATTCGTTCATTTCTCGCATATGCATGTTATTTTTCTTGATATTTGGTTTGAATAACACAAAGCGTGGGTTGCGCCGATGACCAAAAAGGGGTAGAGTTTCGAACCTAGATCTACTCCCGAGGCATGTTCATTTTTTTAGTATTTAATATTCCCCCTAAGTCAATCTTAATCTTTAATTTACCTTGAAATTTACCCTTTAATTTTACTTTTATATTAATTTTGTCCCCTATATATATATTTTTAATTATATTTATTTATTTATTTATTATATTCCGCTTTTTTTATTTATATTATATTATTTTTATTATATATATCTTATATCATTATATATATATATATATATTAATTTTTCTTCATTTACTATGTATATATTTTTTCTTAATATTATATTTTATACGTTTTTATATATATTTTCTTAATATTCTATTTTTGTTTTTATTTATTTATATATATTATATTTTTACTTTATTTTATTTTTTCTATAATTTTTTTCTTAATATCATATATATCTTTATTTTTTATTTGTTTTACTTAGTATTATATATTTTTTCTATTATTTTTTTATACTTAATAATTAGACTAATAAATTAAAATTAAATTTTGTATCATTATAATTTTCAATTATTTTATGAATAAAAATTACGCAAATTACTTTTTAAAAAAATCTCTGGTAATTTTCGCCTAATATGCTGAACAAGGCCAGACAAACGCACTCACGCTTTATTTCCTTTGGCTTTCTTCCTTCTCCCCGACTTAATCTTTCACCATTTTCTCCCTTTTCTTCCGTAAGCCATCATTTTAGTATTTCTCTCAGAATTTCATCCTAAAAAATCGAGGTGGGTTTTCCTTTTCATTTATTTTGGTTATAAATTTTGAACCTACTTTGATCCTGAAAACTTTGTTTATCGAAGGTATGATTATTGTTCATTTGATTAGTTTCGTTAATCTAATAATTTATCTTGATTGTTCATATTAATCTGTAATGGTTTCTGCTTCTTCTTTTTTTTTTTTTAAATTCTTAGATTCTCTTAAAATATTGTATTGGTTTTAGATGTTGAAGAAAAAATTGCCGTTCAAATTAGTTTCCTAGTTTCGAACTCGTAATTGTGTCAATGGCCATATCATCAGCTGGGATATTTAGTTTTTGATCACTGGCTATTGGGCTTGATTTAAAGGATAATCGGTTGCTTCTAAATTTGACGTGATTGTACTTGTCGTAGCTTAAGGAAAGAGTTTTCTAATGGTGTTATCGTAGTTAAATTCTATTTGTAGGAAGTAATTACAAGTTCGGTCTTCGTAGACTTAACTGAGCATTTTTCTGGCTTTTGTTCCGAGAATTGTGATTATAAGAATTTTGAAACGCAGACAGAGTTAGTTTTCATATGTTAAATGGAAATGCTTTGACATACGAAGCTGTTAGCCAATATGTCAATGGGCATTCTTTTTTCTAATGTCCTGAAATGAGTTCATTGCAGCAAATCAAGGGAACAGAATTTGGATTTTTGGCATATTATACTCTGTATTGCGATTTGCGCGTTACTAATTTTCCTGATTTTGAATCTCAAATGTTTCCTTGCACTATATCTGTGTTAAGCTTGACATTTCATTTTTTGTCCAGCACATTGACACTGTCAATGTTAGTTTGAAGATTTACTTTATGGAAAGAAATAGAATATAATTATCATAAAGTGTCCCTTGGGCTGCTGTAGGGTAGAAAATTGACTTTTAATCTTAGTTGACTGACTTGTTGTACCTTCTATTAAAGATCAGTAACTAACTGCTTGTTGGACAAGATGCTATACTGGATAGGATTGGACATAGTTTTCTCTTGCTTTGCCTTAGCAGCAACTAGGTTTAGATGTTTCCTTAGGCAGGTTAGTTATTGGCATTTTATTCTCCAGTGCATCTTGAATTTTCCCTTGAAATCGTGCTTTTGGAGACTTGTTGCCTCGGAGGATGGATAATTCTGTAAATATTGGTTCCCATTTTTTATTGAGGCGGACGGCTCATTTGTACTTGGATGTAGTGGCTTAGTTTAAGCCAAAACTTACGAATATTACTCTGAATATTCAAGGCATTAAACCTTCTGGACTGGAGTTGGGTTTTGTAAGATTTTGCTGATTTCTTATTGGGTTTTCTTACACATGCCTCTTTCTGGGGAGTTTATTCACACATTTTGAAGATTTTTTTATTTCGTGAGTAACATCTTAAGGTTTTCTATATCTCGTAATATCTTTCCCTTGATTTTTATTGCTAAAGCTTCCCGGTGAATCATTTCACAATTGTTGAACAAGCTCTTGATTTGATGGCAGATTTCTTTAATGAATTTACATAATATATAGTTTATATTTTATTTGTTAATACTTACCTAATTGTGTGAACTTGAAAGATTTCCGACAGACGTTGTGACGCACAATATAAAAGATACAATTATGTAACCCCTTCATCTCTAATTCAAATGTTGCATGATAAGAAGGTAATGTAGGAATCTCTCTAGACCTTTCATGTTGAAGCAAGAACTATTTTCGGTGCAGAGAAATGTTACATTGGGTATGGTGACCGTCACCTACTTTTTAATTAAATTATAAACATTCATATTTTCTTCTTATTTCCTTTCTTTTTGGTCATTTTATCAAGAAAATATAATTACGGGGTTTAAGTGATACTTCTACTTTATTTTGGTGAAGTTTACACTATTTTGTTTTGTTGGTGAAAGTAACCATCTGTAATCACAGCAGGCTGTACTCTCTTAGAGATGGTGGAACTTTGTGCTCTTTTTTATGTATATTAACATATGGCCTAATTACTTTACTTTCCCTTGTGTCTAATAAACAATTTATACTTCCACATGGTATTTTACTAAGTTCCATATGAAGATGGATGGTTTCAAGATTGTAGTCTGTTTTGTATTTTTCCTCTTCAAGTTCTTTTAGGATGCTTGCTTCTGTTACATCTTACTGCCAGTGTTTATCAACTTGTAACCCCTTAAAAGTTTACAGCATACTCTAAATTTGAAATCTTCATTTCTTTACTATCGTAATGTTTTTGTATTCTTCTAACGTGTCTTCAAATTAGATAGGTTATTGTCCTCTCTTACAGATCAGAAGTCCAATATTACAAATTAAGGTTACCTATATGCAAATTGATTTATTTTCTTTTACTGAACCAAAGAGGGACTGGGCTTCTCTATATTCATTCGGTTACTAATTTCATCACTGGAATAGGAGGCCTTATTCTTCTGCTGTTACTGTGACTTCACAAGCTTTATATCCATTCTCGGTTAAGTTATTACCATTTTCATCCTTCACGTCTGCTGAGTTATAAATCAATTACGGGTGATGTTCTGATGAGTAATCCTGCTTCTTGTGCTTCCTCTAGCCTAAATCTGAGGTACTCCTGCATTGGGGTTATGGTAGCGTGGACATTTGAGGTAGAGCAATGGTTAAATCTAATTTCTTTGCTGCAGAATCTTCCTTGTGAAGAGGAGAAAAACAATGGCTACATATGGTTTGGGAATGGGGAAGGTACTTATTCAGTAAGGTCATGTGTTAGGTTAATGTATGAGCGACAGCCTATAAATTCAGTTTGGATGAAGCAAGTGTGGCTCGGGGTGGCACCCCTGAGAGTGGAAATCTTTGTATGGCAAGTAATCCATCAGAAGTTGGCAGTGAAATCGGAGCTTGCTAAACGAGGCGTCTATGGCTTGGAAGATGTTTTGTGTCCTCTTTGTCGACTCGAACCCGAAACTGTTTCGCATCTTATGGTATCTTGTAAGTTTTTGTGTGGGATGTTTGGTGTATTTTTCTGCGTTTTTTGGAAAGTTACAGCGGTGCTGCCATGTAATCCTGCTAATTTAGTAGTGGCTTGGATGGACTTAGTTCAAAACTCTCACATTTGGATGTTCATACCAGGTGCTATTAAGTGGTCTGTGTGGAAGTGTAGGAATGAAATTGTTTTTAAGAAGGGTTTATTTGATTCAGTTCAACTGTCATCCTCATCAGATTTAGATTGGTTTCATGGTTTGTTGCAAATTTTCCTAGTGCTAATTTGCAGTTTGATTGCTTGGTGAGTGACCCATCGCTAGCAGATATTCATTGGAATGCCAAGAAGGTGATATCCTCTTCAGCTGCTTGGTCCCCCTCCTCCCTTCGGTTTTTTGAAGATAAATGTTGATGGGGCAGTGGAGATGGAGTGGCATAGAGGTGGAATAGGTGGTCTTGTTCATGACTTAAATGGTAAGTTGTTGGGATCCTTCTCGGATAAGGTGGGGCTTGGCCCCCCTATTTTGGCAGAATTGCTTGCAATTAAAACAAGATTACGTTTCTTCTTTGAGAAGGAGTGGGAACATAAAGGGGGTTGATTTTGGAATCAGATTATTTGAAGGCTTTGGAGTGGATCGAAAATCCTGGTTCATGCCCAGCTTTGTTCGAATCTTTGGTTAAGGAAATTTGTGTTGTGGTGGTGGATAAAAGTGTAATTGTAAGGCATGTTCAGAGATGTTGTAATTGGAAGGCTGATAAGCTTGCAAAGTCGGGAATTGGGTATTAGTTTGTAGTGTAGCCTACTGTTCTGCTGTGTATAGGATGTCTAGGTTATTTTGTAAGGACGGGCAAGTATTGCAAAGTTAGGGATAGGTTTTTGTTGTGTTGTCTGCAGATTGTTATGGTCATTTTGTGGATGTGTTCTGGTTGTGTTTGGTTGTAATGTACTCTTGGTGTACTTGGTATTTAAGTAATAAAGTTTTGAATCACTCTTTTCCTCTTTCCAATGTCCGTTAAGCTATTTTCGTAGCTTGATGGTTATGAAGGAGGTTTTTACAGAGTCCTCCCATTTTTATCCAAAAAAAAATTACAATCTAGTATTCTATATCTTGCCTTCACTTATTCTTGCCTCATAATATGAAGGATGCTCTCTCCAATTTTATGGAATGGAGAGCAATGTATAAGCAGATAATTACAAGACGCAGGACTATGGCTGACATGTCAGTTTATAAGAAGACCATATTTTTGCACTTGTATTAGGGTTGTCTACTTCCTGTGCAAAAGCCTAAGGCAAAAAGCACCCTAAACGCTTTTGTTGCAGCTCATTTTGTCCTACTCCCAAGAACAACTCACATGTGAGTACTGTTCTTGATGCACAATTTTGTTTTAGTGGTCCAAAGTAATTTTTTCTGTAGCTGCATAAAAATCTAGTCTAGATGGCCCTTTCACTTATCAGTTTGTGCTAGTGCTGTGCTAGTGCCTGTGCCTGTGCGGTGGCTGACCTTAATTCTGCTGGAATGGCCTGCATGATGTATTTATAAATTTTAATTGTATAGTTTTACTATTATTTGATTTCAGAAGATTGAAATATATAAGGTTGTATGTGTATTCCAGTTCTTTGTAGTGTTTTCCATTTCATCCTATTAGGGTTTTACTAGCATGACAAAACTGTCTACTCTTTTAAATGGATTAAACAGTTCTGAGTAGAAACACAACGAGTATAACTTTATATCGAGTATTTCTCTGTCCATTAGCAACTAATTTATAGGACTCTAATAAAGAATGCAATTCTTAGTGTTGCATTTTTCTTCATTTTTCTGTAGATATATGAGATCCAAAACATGATAGTATTTGTGCCAAACTTGTGGAAGTTCTTGATAAGGAATGGAATGTTGTATAATCAGTGTGTTTTACTTGTAAAAATGTCATGGAACAGTGAATTCATCCTTTGTTTTAATTATTTAAAGTGATTGAGAGTTAAATGTTCTTAATAATTCCATTCTCTTCTACATATTTGATTTTTTATTTTATTTTTACAGGTTGACTCTTCACCTGAGACATTTATCTTTTGCTCTTAAGTGGCTTCGTTATGGGGCATAGACATTTATTTGGCTCATCCCAAATGTTTCAGAATGAACATGAGCAGGGGTGGAATCATATGCATGAGGAACAACCTTATCCAAATCTAAGTATTATTATTTTATTGCCTTTACTTTTACATTTTATTTAAGGGGAAAAGCTTGATGTTGATGAAAAATATATATTGATTTACAGTATGAAAACATGTTCCCAAAGTGGTTTAGATTTGAACTCATCATATTCTTCTATCTAGAGAGTTGGACCTAGGTTTTGGGGTTTCTTCTGAAGCTATTGTTCTAATGGTTATTACTGCTTTTTTTTTCCTGCAGCTAGGTCAAGCACTACAGTACATGGTTCCTTCTTTCCGGTAGAAAATGTCAGTTGATGCAGTGCGTTATTCCTCCCACTGGAATCCTGTGCCCATGTCAAGTAGTTTTGCCACCTCAAGCCACAGTGTTGAAGCTCCACGCTACCAACCTGACACTTCAGGACCATCTCATGATTTTTTTTCTGCATCCATCGGCGCCTGGAACACTTGGTGCTGCCCCTGAGAACTACATGCATAGTGCATCTTCTTCCGATTGTGATAGGCAGACTTTCCATGGAATTGAGGGTGGCTTTGTTGATCTCACAATGAGCATGTTGGAAGCGTAGATGGGTTCTCGGTAATTTATAACACTCGAACTTTTATTGATACGAAACAAAATACATTACAACGACACTACCTCAATATTACAATACTAGTTGCTGCTAGTTTACAATCACCTTATAGCTTTGCTAAGCTCTCTCAATTCTCTCATATTTTTCTTCATTAATATTTTTCATGCTCATGCTGCTACAAATTACACATATATATATAGCTAGTAAACCGACATATTTGAAGACTCAAGATGCTTCTCAATTTCTGTCAATTATTGCCTTGCTTGCCGTAAACAAATTTGTACTGCCACGTTTCAAACAATTCCAAAATATCTTTGTCAACACACACTTGTGGTTTAGTGTACTACCACATAATTCTATAGCATTTCTACTTTGCTTTGTTTTACTTGTGAATTCATCTCTATTTGTCACATTTTGATTCTTCATAATTGAGTTTGACTTCCAACACTCCCCCTCAAACTCGACTTTCCATTCCAAGCTTTTCTTTGAGTCGGTTGAATATATCTGCTCTCAATGGTTTTGTGAAAATATCTGCTAGTTGATCTTCAGTTCTGCAATAAATTAGCTCCACATTTTTGTTTTTCACCTGTTCTCGTATAAAGTTATACTTTGTATCAATATGCTTGCTTCAGCTATAGGAGACTGGATTCTCGGCAAGAGAAATTGTAGACTTGTTGTCGACATAAATTGTAGTTGGTTCTTCTTGTGCCAAATTTAGCTCGTTCAAAATATTCTTTAACCACATTGCTTGGCAAGTGCATGCTGCTACGGCTATGTATTCTGCTTCACATGTTGAAAGAGCTATCGTTTGTTGCTTCTTTGATGACCATGAAAATGTTGTAGAGCCGATATGAAATAGATATCCAGTTGTGTTTTTTCGATCGTCTAAGTCTCCCCCATAATTACTATCAGAATAACCAACCAGCTTCGAATTTTCTGATTGCGTGTAGAACAAACCATAATCTGTTGTACCTTTGACATGTCTAAGGATTCTTTTTGCTGCAATCCAATGATCTAGTTTCGGATTCTCCATGAATCTACTTACCAATCCCACAACGTATGTTATGTCTGGTCGTGTGATAGTCAGATACCTTAGACTTCCAACTATGCTTTTAAACAACGTCGGATTCACTTTTTCTCTTATTGAATTTATACTTAATTTGATTCCTGGATCTGCTGGAGTAGCTATCGGCTTGCAATCTTCCATTCTAAATTTTCTTAAAATTACTTCTGCATACTTCTTTTGTGATATAAATATTCCTTCTTGCATTTGCTTCACTTCAACTCCAAGGAAGTATGACATTTCTCCAATATCTGTAATTTCAAATTCTTTAGTCAAAGCTTTCTTAAAATCATTGAATATATCTGGATTATTTCCTGTGAAAATCATGTCGTCCACATATAAGCACACGATCATGATATTACCGTCTTCATTTTTCTTTGTGTATAAGGCATACTCGTATGGACTCTTCATGAACTCATTTTTCTGGAAATATTCATCAATTCTCGTGTTCCATGCTTTCGGGGCTTGCTTCAGACTATATAGTGCTTTCTTCAATCGATAAACTTTGTCTTCATGTCCCTTTTTAATGTATCAAGGTGGTTGCTCAATATAAACTTCTTCTAGGTAGCCATTTAGAAATGTTGACTTCACATCCATTTGATAAATTTTTCATCCTTTTTTGTACTGCAACTGCTGTGAGAAGTCTGATGGTCTCGATCCTTGCTACTGGAGCAAATACTTCATCATAGTCTATTCCTTGTCCTTGCTTATAGCCTTTGACAACTAGCCTCGCTTTGTGCTTCTTAACCTTTCCTTCTTTATTGGTCTTAGTCTTGTAAACCCATTTTACTCCAATTGGGTTATGACCTTCTGGTTGCCTTGTTAGCTCCCATGTATCATGTTGGAAGTCAAACTCAATTATGAAGAATCAAAACGTGGCAAATGGAGATGTATTCACAAGTAAAACAAAGCAAAGTGGAAATGCTATGGAATTATGTGGCAGTACACTAAACCACAAGTGTATGTCGGCAAAGATATTTTGGAATTGTTTGAAACGTGGCAGCACAAATTTGTTTACGGCAAGCAAGACAATAATTGAGAAGCATCTTGAGTCTTCAAATATTTTGGTTTACTAGTTATATATATATATATATATGTAATTTGTAGCAGCATGAGCATGAAAAATACGAGTGAAAAAAAATATTAGAGAGAATTGAGAGAGAGCTTAGCAAAGCTATAAGGTGATTGTAAACTAGCAGCAGCTAGTATTGTAATATTGAGGTAGTGTCGTTGTAACGTATTTTGTTTCGTATCAATAAAAGTTCGAGTGTTATAAATTACCGAGAGCCCATCTACGCTTCCAACAGAGCAGCGGTAGAGGACCTCACAAGAGAAAAAGCCCGGGAGTTCCTTCAGTCTGTGAGAGGGGAGGTCAAGCAGATATGCTAGTGCTGGAAGTTCATCTGATATTCCTGTACCTTCTGTTTGGCAAGAGAAACCTAATCTAGATCCTCAGCACAAGCTTTGGGATCATGTTGGCTTTCCCCCGAGTTGTAGAGGCAATGGTTTCTCAATTAGGGGTGAGGGTTCTATGAGGAATGTGAGAAGCCGTCCAGCACTTGATCTTGATTCCAACCATGTTAGGACCCATTTATCAAGCTATAGTTCTCATACTTTTTATCCTACGAGCCACCCAGTTGAACATTCTAGCTCAGTGGATATCTCAGGTCAGAGCTCTAATGCAATTTCAAGGGAGGGGGGCCATTTGAGAACGTCTCCTACTCATGGAAGGATTCTACCTGAAGGTTAGTTTAACCTTTCTGTGGTTCTTGATTTTGATCTCCCATTATTTATGAGTCCGTTGCTGGTGGAATTGCAGATTCAAATGATTTTAATAATGATATAAACCGCTTTCCAGGTGGTAGTGCTACAAATGCTTCTCTTGAGGTCGGTGCACCGCAGCATGATTTCATTTCTGGTAGAAATCCTGTTCTTCCCCAGGGTTTCTATGGAAACTCAACAATCTGTAAGCGGTGTTCGAACAAACTATTCTCAGAGATCTGGCCCAACTTTCAGGGCTTCTTCCAGCAGCGTGCACTTGGGACATGCAGCACCCTCAGAAGAAGGGATGCAGGTTGTATCTGAAAGTTATTCATCCAGGCACCCTCAGTCATCGTCAGCTCTGACATGGCGTAATAATGAGCGGAATGGGAGGACAAGGATATCTCACGATAGATACCGGTCTCTAGCTGATGATGCAGCTTTCCATGGTCGATTTTCTTCTCAGGTATTTGCTGCTTATGAAGGAATTACGTTCTTTCATATCATCACTTGAGGTGGACTTACATGTATTGGAAACCCATTTGACAATAACTTTCAGCATGTTGTATTTCGAGGGTGTTGTATTTTTTATCTTGGACTTTTTTTACTCCGTTACTTCCAAGTGTTTTGCCAATGAGATGCTGGGAAAATTCTTGCATATTAGCCGTATTTTATAATTTATTTTTCACTCTGCAGGGTTCTATGATTGCGGACAATGCCGCTTTTTATGGATCCAGAAATATGTTTGATCAGCATAGGGATATGAGATTAAACATAGACAACATGACTTACGAGGCATGTACCCATTTCACTTTATTATGATATTACTACATTCTTAGTATTTTCTTTTAAATAACCTTGGAGAATTCTCGAGCAGGAACTACTTGCATTAGGGGAAAGGATAGGGAGTGTTAATACAGGCTTGTCAGAAGACTCAATATCTAAGTGCTTAGCCGAAACAATTTACCACTGTTCAGATCAATACCAGGATGAGAGCTCTTGTGTGATCTGCCTGGTAAGAATTTTATTCCATTTGAAGCGTTAATATCTCTGTATTATGTTTCAACGAAGAACTATCGAGAGCGGATGAGCACACGTTGGTTATGGTTCGCTACTACTATTCAATGATATCATTTGTCCAAACTGTATCACCTAAAAACTTTGATTTTGGTAATATACAGGAAGACTACAAGGACATGGATGAAATTGGGGCATTGAAGACTTGTGGTCATAAATACCATGCCCCTTGTATCAAAAAGTGGTTGTCGATGAAGAATACATGTCCGATCTGCAAAGCTTCGGTTGTGGCCGATGATACGAGGGAGAAATAATGACTGGTTATGGTTCATCATTTGTCATTCTTGTATATACATGCTAGTAATGGCGGATCTAGGAATTAAAAAATGGGGGTCCAAAATAAATATTATAATATTCATTAATAAAAAAATTACATAATTAAAAATCCAAAATAACAATTCAATCAAAAAGCACAAAAAATTACTATACATTAACAATTACAATTGTTCTCGACGAGTTTTCATTCCTTGAAATCGTTTCAAGATTTTTTCATCATCGATTTGGACAAGAACATCTCTTTCTATATAAGTGACCAAATAATCATTTAGAAATTGATCACCCATGTTATTTCACAACTTATTCTTCAAATGTTCATTTTAGAAAATGATCTTTTCATACTTGCGGTCGCTATGGGGAGAATCAATACCAACTTTATGAGCAAATAAATTTGTTGGTACACTTGATACTTCTTTGTTTGGACAATCTTCATGGAAAGTTCACTCATATCTTTCAATACTCAAAATCTATCATTCCTCCGCATATCAACAATATAATTATCAAGTTGATCATCAAGGGCTAGTCCATCAACACTTGTAAATTCATCGGGATATAATTCAGCAAATCTAAGTATCTTTTGTTTATCGAAAGAAGAAAATTTATCAAGTGGACTCAAAGAAGCCATACAAGTCAATAACTCTATACTAACCTCATCAAATCAGTTGTTTAACTCTTGAAGCTGAAGATCAACAACTCTCAAGAACACTTGAATTCGAAAATGATGAATATTAGTAGTATCAAAACGACAACGTTTCTTTCTTCCTGGAGGAGTATACACAACATCCATATTAAGAATATCAATGTCATTCTTGTTACAAAATTAAGTGATTGTAGCAACAAAAAAAACTACCACTCGTTTTCTCTCATATTTTGCATTCTTTCTTTAGTTAAAGTAACAAGTGACATAACATTGACAATATCTTGATCTTTTCTCTGTAAAGCTTTGTTTAATTCATTCATAATCCCAAATATTCTCTTCATCAAGTGAATCATGAAAATAAAATCAAATGACTCTATTGCAAAACTCACATTATCGGCTTTTCGAGCATCATCACCATTTTGAGCATCGTTACCAATCAAATCAAGCACCTCACGTATTGTAGAATACAAATTAATCACATTAAAAATCAACTTATAATGAGACCCCCAACGTGTATTACCCAGCCTACTTAAACCAATTAGCTCTTGGTTTAAACCTTTTCCAGTCACAATTTCACCATTTTCAAAGGCTTTTTCAATTTTTTTTGGCTTGTTTTCCTTTAAGCAAATCTTTTTGCCTACATGATGATCCAACAACATTCAACGAATTTCCAAATGTATCAAAAAGCCAACCACAATCTTAATTTTTCTTAGAAACGACAACAAGAGTTAATTGAAGTTGGTGAGCAAAACAATGTATTTAGTATGCAGATTTTCTCTCATGATTAGAGTTTTGAGACCATTAAGTTCACCCTTCATATTACTAGCTCCATCTTACTCTTGCCCACGAATTCTTGAAAAACTCAAAGAATACACATCAAGCAAAGAAAAGATAACTTCTTTAAGAGACCAAGATTTAGTATCTCCAACATGAATAATTCTAAGAAACCGTTCCTTTATCATTCCCTTTTTATCAACATAACAGACACACAAAGCCATTTGTTCTTTTTGAGACACATCACTTGACTCGTCTACTAGTATTCTAAAATAATCCTTACCAAGATCTTCCACAATTGTCTTGGTAGTTTCTTTTGCACAACAATTGATAAGCTCTTTTTGAATCGAAGGTGCAATCATTTGATTATTTTTAGGTGCATTTTTCAAAACAACATTTCTCACATCATCATTCTTTTCCGCAATCCAATTCAAAAGTTCAAGAAAATATCCCTTGTTACTTGATTCATCACATTAATCATGACCACGAAATGCCAATTCTTGATGTAAAAGAAATCTCAAACAATGAAGAGAAGTAGTCAAGCGGATTCGGTAGTCACTTTTAGCTTGCTCGATTTGTTGGTCTTTAGAAACTTTCAAGGATGACTTAAAGTTCTTTAAATTCTCGAACTTTTGAAAAGCTTGATTATGAGCACTATTAATTCCACCAACATGTTTTCTAAACCGAATTGGTCTATTCCAACCTCTAAACCCATTAACAAAAAATGCATCTCCTCCTACAGTTTTGGTAGTTTCATTCTTAAACAAGTAATAAACAAAGCAAAATGCAGAATCTTTTGAAACACTATACTCAAGCCAAGAATACTTATTAAACCAAGATTTATTAAATCGATGTAATGTACCTCCTCCGAAGTCCGTTTGAGGAAATTTGTGCTTCTTTGGTTGATAAGAACCTCTTTGTATGTATTCTTTCTTCGCTGCTTCTCGATCCATTGGATGATAATCAATATTTTTTCCCTTTTAGCCGAATCCTGTGGAATGGAGATGTCATTAACTTGGCTTTCCATCTCTCTTGATGCAAATGTTGTACTATCATCTTGTGTAATACATGTAGATCTCATTCTGGTTTCTTGAGTTTGGGGCATATTATTTGAAGGGAAAGAAAATTCTTGTTCGACTTGAGTTGTTGAAGGTTGAGTCGGTGATGAGACACAAATTGGCACTTGGGAAGAACTTGCATAATTCTTTTTGGACTGTCGAACAAACCAATCCAACGTTTCATTATTATTCTTTCATTGAGAGTTCATCTTTTCATCATTCATCTTCTTACTACTACAATTACAAAATTTACAAATCACCTTAATTATTGATTATAATTCACTATTAGTAATTATATTTATTATCAAAGAAGTAAGATCTTAATTACTAATTAAATAATTTTAATGGATTCAACTTAAAAATTAAAATATCTAAATTGCTTCTACTTAAATTACACAAATTTAGTATACCATTTTTTTCTCCTTCTCAAAAATACATATAATTAATTTTACATATCACAATTTAACATTAAAATATTCTTCATAAAATCACTAAAATCTATTAAATTGATTCAAAATTTAATTTTATCTCTTAATTTCAACTCACTAAAATTAAAAAATAAATTTCAAAACCTAAAAACTCAAATATAAATTTAACTATATTTAAGAGGGTAAAAGAATGAGTGAAGAACCTAACTATCTAAGGAAAAGAAATGTACAACAACTTACAGGCAACTTGATTGAGGAAGTTCACCGAAAAATTGTCGGTAAACGACGTCGTGACAATTGGTTTAGGCTCAAACAAGAGACCGACAGTTGAGTAGCAGTGGGGTTGAGGCCTGTGTGGGTTTGAATTAAAACACAAAACAGAAGCTTTAGTGAAATGAATGATTAAAAATGATATATATTATTTTAATCAATAATTTTTTAAGGGCACTACTAAATCTACCAACTTTTACTAAATATACCAAGTCAAACAATAAAAAAAATGGGCACTATACCAAGTTAACCCAAAAATATTTATAATGGAATCTTTTATTGGAGTTGCTAGGGCACTACTAAATTTTTTAAAGTTAAGTAGGTCAGATATGGTGGCGCACATTGGTCTGAGCTTGGCGTGCGCAATTCCATCTCATCCATTGATTTTTGGCCATCGTGTTATTAACCGTTAGATGATCTGACTAATGTTTCAGTGTCAGTTTAAGTACTCCTAAAAACACAGTTATAGGGTGGACATTTCATCGTGTCATTTCTATGTATTAAAAATTGGTTAAACAAAATAAATTAATTTAATTTTTTAAGATTCATTTATAAAAAAATATTATTATTTAAAATAAATTAATTTAACATGTAAATATAGTTTATCAAATGAAGATTGACTTCCAAATCAAGTCATCCAAAACATCAAAAGTAGAAAATAAAACAATTCCAAGAACAGAAAGCTTGACTTCCAAATCAAAACCCAAAAACCCCCAATCTTTCAAGCCCTAGAACATGAGAATTTGAAGTTAAAAGGCAAAAATTAACCTTTATGCTGCTAAGAACAGAAATTGAGGATTTCGATCAGTCGTTGCCGCTCTTGGTCTATCTGAGGATCAATGGCTTCGAATTCGGTTAGACTTGGTGCGGGAGTTAGATGTTTACCATCAAAAGTATAAGTATATATTTGGAACGACAGGTTATAAAAAAACTATAAAACTGTACAATTAGCCAGAAAATGGATGGAAATGCCAAACATGGGATTGATTATTGCTTTTGCATACAATAGAGTTGTTATAAGTCTAGCTAATGGAGGAAACGTCGGAGGTTGTATTACGATTTTCCCGCTTTGGTCCAGTCCACCACAATCAGAGCCACTTTGGATCACATATAAAAGTGACATTGCATCTACATGGGAAGACCCATATGTTAGTCGTCAGAAAGAGTTTCGTGAATATTATTTTCGTATTCCTTAAACTTTTGACCTATCGAAGTAATTTGAGCACAAATTTCAAAACAAAGTGTGTAGAAAAGTCAAAATAAATAATGTGCAGAATTTTTAAGTCTTGATATAATATATTTAGTGTAAGTATTTTTTAAGGAAAATAAGTATGTAACTACCTCCTAGGCCACATAGGTCTGCCACTATATGCTAGACTTGTTCAAACAGAATCACAAACATTGTTTAGGGCAATTTGTAATGTTAGATTAACATTAATTCTCAATCCATTTGTTTGGTTTCTATTTCAATTATTTAGAGCCTAACGTTGGATTAACATATCATATGTGCTAGAAAAAAAATAAAATGCACGAAGTTGCCTCACCCATTAGGTTAATCATTGGAAGTTGCTTTTGCTTGGGGCATTATTTGGGTCCAGAATACATTTTAGGGTAAATTATGTAGTTAGCCACCCACCTATTCTAATAACTGTTTTTTTTATCATTTG
Organism: Hibiscus syriacus; assembly: GCF_006381635.1. Classification (NCBI taxonomy): domain Eukaryota; kingdom Viridiplantae; phylum Streptophyta; class Magnoliopsida; order Malvales; family Malvaceae; genus Hibiscus; species Hibiscus syriacus. Next base: position 21,265 of record NW_024062727.1, on the reverse strand, counting down.
ATTATTTATGATAAGAGTCAATTATATGATACTATAAAATTCAAAAAATAAAAATCAATCAAAAATATTTTATTGGTGCTTGAATCCGTTTGCAAAAAAGAAAAATAATACTTAAAGAATGAGAAAATATAGATGTTTAATCCCCTTTAAATTCATTCTTGTTTTCTTGAATTTTTTTTTCTTCTAATAGAATGACGACATGTGTTATTGTCTTATTTGAATATTAGAGTTGTTAAAATCAAAAAAAAAATTAAATTATTTATAAATATGAAAATTTAATTTAATAAATTAATTTTGAACTAGAACTCATTTAATATAATATATAAATTTTAATGATTAAAACTATCATTATATTATTCCATATATTCATTTTTATTAATTTTCTAAAAGAAATTTAACTATAAATAAAAGAATTCAACTTCAATGATAAAATTTATAGGCAAAATAATTTGATGAATAAGTTAGAAAATTATAATAATTGACTCCATTTATTAACTAATGAAGAACAATAAAGGAACGGCCAAAATTAACTGAGCGCAACTTTCTCGTATATTCCGGACCTTCAAACCAAATCCATACAAATTCATATAATCTCTAATCGAAAATCGTTGCGAAAAAAAAATCCCAGCTTTAAAGATGCAAATCTTCGTGAAAACCCTCAACGGCAAGACCATAACTCTCGAGGTCGAGAGATCCGACACCATCGACAACGTCAAGGCGAAGATCCAAGACAAGGAAGGCATCCCACCCGACCAACAGCGTCTCATCTTCGCCGGAAAACAGCTGGAAGACGGAAGGACGTTGGCCGATTATAACATCCAAAAGGAATCGACCCTTCACCTTGTGTTGAGGCTGCGTGGTGGGATGCAGATTTTTGTCAAGACCTTGACCGGGAAAACGATTACCTTGGAAGTTGAAAGCTCGGATACGATTGATAATGTTAAGGCTAAGATTCAGGGCAAGGAAGGGATCCGACCTGATCAGAAAAGGCTTATCTTTGCTGGTAAACAATTGGAAGATGGCCGGACTTTGGCTGATTATAATTTCAGAAAGAGTCCACCCTTCACCTCGTTCTTCGTCTCCGTGGTGGGCAGTAAATTTTCTTTTCTCTTGTGTTGTTTCATTGCCCACTGTTATAATCTGGTTCAAAATATATGAACCCCTCCTCCTTGCATCGCGTATATTAACTTGAAATCATGCTGCTGATATAATCTGGTTTTCCTTTTTCCGTAAAGTTGATCATATTCATGGCATCCATCACATTTCTATTTGCAGGCAGTCAATCTCCGCTTTATGATCTATGCCCGTAACAAGTGTTTTACCATCTAATATGCAAACACCATTGCTTGCGTGGAGGAAAGAAACCGCTATCCAATATCACCAATGTCCAACATAGGCATCATTGCAGTTTTGAAGTATACATGCGTAATATCCGTAGAAATGATCATTTTTATTTTTTACTTTTTTTTAATATTTTAATCTTCAACATTTTAATTTTTTATTAAAATAATCCTTGTTAGATGAAAATTGTCAGTTGATTAACGGTTAACATATATTGCTAACGTAATATTTTCACTTGTGTTTAATTGATGATGTAACTCATAACATATCATCACTTTAGGTTACATGATACATACTATGTCATCATTTTAGGTAATTTGATACATAATATGTTATCGCTTTAGGTGAAGCAACATATATCGTATTGTCACTTTGGGTGACGTAACACATACACATCATTATATTAGGTGATATAACATATTATGTCATCACTTTGTGTAACGTGACATACGTTGCATCATTACTTTAGTGATGTGATATGTTACATCAATAATTAAAAATGTTAAAAATGACACATCAACGACATTCATTAATTATACTCATTTAATAGTTTTCATCAAACTGAGATTATTTAAACAAAAAATAACATTGGAGTTAAATACTCTAAAAATAAGAATATGGTCAAAGTAATCATTTGTGCTAGCATTGGGAGACTAATTCGTCATTATATCAAATTTAATATGGGTAAGGTCCAACCATGTGTTTAGCTCACTTGAATTTGATTCGAGTATAACATCTCTTCACTTATTACCCGACTTGATCCGAGTTTAGGGCGATTTGATCCAAGTTTAGGGAAGCTTCACTTGAACCAATACTCAATATGACTTATAAGATAAAATTCTACCCTTAACCCGATCCGAAATAAATATATATAATTCTCATTTTTATTAAGTAAAAATATTCACTTAATTAAAAAATAAAATACTTAAATCTAGAATTTCACGTACACGAAATATATCGAAAAAAATTAAAAATAAAAGGGTTGGTAACGAACGTGGGTTGTAGAAACCTTTATCCCTCAAAATTGACTTTACAACATGACCTTGGGGGACATGCCATCAGATACTGCCGAAGTGTGAAACAAAGCTTGCAATACCAAATATTTTTTTTCTTTCCTTCTCAGACCATTTCACATGTTCTAAGAGTCTCGTACCAACAACTCGGTCTTGTATCATTCTATTCCCTTACTTCCATAATCAACTGAATAATTATAAAATATATGTTTCTGGTCCAAAAACACATATCATATGTTATATCTGTCATGACTATCATGTGTCACTATAAACACATCTTGAAAGGTTCGGATTATCAAGACTAACAACGTTTGCAAGCTACTTAAATGTCACCTTAGCTTGCACTGCAACTTTCCATTACAAAACAGCAATCCAATGGCTGTGGATTTGGAGCAGAAATGTTTCTTCAGACACTTGTTTAAATCCCGTTCCGAAACTTGATCATCTCACCTTAAGAGATGACATTTTCTCCATTAAAAGTGTTCATGACAATAAATTTATTTCATCAGTCATTAACAATAAATTTATTTCATCGGTCATTAACGATTCATCCTTTTTTATTTGAGTGGAGAGCCATAATCAATAAGAAAACGACCGTTGATCGATGTTTGGATGAAAAAGAGAATACCATGAGAATTAAGGAGATGATATAGAGATTTTAAAGGTTTCGGCCTCTTTTCCAATCTTGGTTGGAGTTATTGATGCTTAGTGCGTAAGTTGTTAGCCTTAGCAAGGGTCATCATTACTATTTGTAGATTAACAAGACAAATCTAATTTTTAGACTTTAAATTTTTTTTTAACATATCATACAGACATGTCAGAAGTTTTGTCTTTATAATGTAGTTGACTAGAAGTATGTATTCTAAGAATGTAAATTAGTCGAAAGCTTTGGAGGATAAAGAAATTTATATGAAGACTTTAGTTAGTGAAAACACGTAATTTTAATGAATTTAATCTAAAGGAGATTTGAAATTTTTCAAAATTTATCTCCGAAGATATAATAAAAAGAAAAAAAACACACACACGTATATGACACATATGTCGATTTGACCATTTGATCTCCTCAGAAGGATTAAGAGAGTTCATGTTACACCAACAATCAGTTAGTCTAGTGGGATAAGACACTAGATCTCTTAAGTAATATTAGGGGGTTTGAATCCTGGCGATTGCAAATAGAGCAAACTGGGTTGGGAGGGTCGTCCTTGCCTACAGTACCCGATCTGGATAAATTGATTTATAGATTTGGAGAGAGAGATATCATGTTACAACACCTGGTTGTTCTTAATTTGATTTTGTCTGCTTTGGTTTAGGGTCCACTATTATTGACACTACCCTATGGTTGAGTATGACCTTGGAATTGAGTTATACGAATATAACCAATAGTATCCACATCAAAACATGGGACCGATGCTCCCTCTAATTTAGCTTGTGGAAGATGTGGAGTTGGGGGAATCCATATCCTCCTTCTCCATCACTTCTACTTTTTATGCTATATTCCTTTGCATCTTCTTTTATCTTGTTCTTTTTCCACCTCCTACAATTATGTTGATAACTTATAAGTTTAACCCAAATTTAAAATTTGCATTTACTAATTTAATTTTAAATTTAATTTAGTTTTAGATGATTATAAAAATTATAATTCAAACCATTCAATGATCTTAGTGAAAAATAGGGTAAATTACATAAATGGTCACTTTCGTTTGAGTTTTATAAATTTTCTTCACTAAATTCAAAAAACAAACGATTTGGCCACTTTCATTTAGTTTTAATTAAGATTTGGTCACTTACGTTTCGTTTTAATTAAGATTTGATCACTAAAGGTTAATGGTCGTTAAACATTTAACGGTTCGATAACGTGGCATGGTAAATATATAAAATTAAAATTATATCATTTTCACGTCGATAGTATGCGGGATAAGTTTTGGCCACTTTCCTTTCATATTTGTGCACTTTTGGCCACTTACGTTATCGTTTTATTAAGTTTTGACCACTTGGACATTGAACGACATTAGTTTGATTACGTGATATGTTAGTAAAATGATTTAATTTTTGTTTTAACCCCTACACTTTAGACAAAATTGATTATGAGTCTTTTTGTAAATTTAAATTAGCTTAGGGACAATATTTCAATTTATCCATTTTTAATAGGTTTTCTTCCCAATCCCATTTTTGTTCATCTTCTCCATGCTTCTTCTTATAACATCTCTGCTCTATTGCTCAATTGCTTCGTTTACATTCTTTCAAGGACTCGTGCTACATTTCAAGAATAATGAAAAATTTCAACTTCTAATAACAAATATAACACCACAAGTTCAAAGAAAAATGAGAGGGTAGGCAGGCATCTAGAGATAAAATGAAGCTAGGTAATCTCAGTTATACAAACTAGAATGCAATTTCCAAAGATTGAGATTGTAGAATGCCAAATCCAACAACCCGATAATTGGAACCGTGAATTCATCCACTAAACTCAACACAAAATCCATGATCTTCAACATCGAATCTTTATTTTTGCTTATGATCAAATAATTTTTCGATTCTAGATCCTTATGAATCACCATTAACCCCTGCATTTTACATGATCTGTCTCACTACTGCCACAATGTTGGCCTCCAAGTATCTCATTTCCAAGTGACCAAAACTAAATAAAAAGATAACGTAAGTGACCGAAACTTAATAAAACGATAATTGAGCAAAAGTGTTCAAATATGAAAGGAAAATGACCAAAACTTAATCTATGTATTGTGATGTAGTTTTAATTTTATATATATATCGTATCACGTCAGTAAATCGTTAAAGGCTTAACGACCGTTAGCCTTTAGTGACCACAACTTAATTAAAACGAAACAAAATTGATCAAATCTTATATTTTTATGAATTCAACGAGAAAAAGTTTATAAAACTCAAACGAAATTAACCATTTTTCTAGTTTACTCTTTAAAAAGTGTTTTTTTAACGTCTCGACGAGCAATTGAGTGTATACATTATTTTTAAAGATTAAATATTTTTAAACAAATTCACAAAAAATTATTATAAATATTATAAATCATATAAGAAATTTATTATAATTTAAATAACCGAAATCCAAAATAATATATAAACAATTGTATCCACTCATTTTGTTCATATTAAATAACTCTGGCTCATTCACACACACTCTCTCCCTCTCCCTCTCTCCCCCCCTTCCCCATACACTCTCTAGAGTCTAGCAATGGCCGACAACTTCTCCTCGTGTATAATAGGAGCCATGGATCGTCTTTGGTTTCACCAAACTATTCTTCACTCACAACCCTTTTCACTATTTCCCAATAAAACCCTTAAGCCACAGCAGCCCTACTCGGAATCTCCATTATCAAGCCGATCGGAATCATCTCTTGCAGAAAAGAATATACCAGCCTCTTTTTGCCCCGTCCCTGACCCTGAACCATTAACTCCATCGGTAATAATAAAGATCCTCGACACTGTTTAAATATGTTTCTCAAAGTTTAGGCTTTCATGGGTTTTTTTTCATGGTGATTCATTTTAGGAAGAAGAAGAAAAGTGGAGGAAAGAGCTAGAAGAGGGAGTGTTAGCTCCAGAAGCCTTTCACATTCTTCATCCCCATCAGCTCAAAAGAATCAAAGGAATCACATTCACAGGCATTCAACTTCATGTGCACTAGGGGGTAAACTGAAGAAATCCACGAGTTGTAAGAGCTTGAAAGATTTAGAACTGGAAGAAGTAAAAGGGTTCATGGATCTGGGTTTCATATTCAAGAAAGAACATTTAGATTCAAGAATGATTAACGTCGTCCCCGGCTTGCTCAGGCTCGGATTTTTCGAAACCGAATCGAATCCCGGTGCCGATCATGAACTGCGTAACGATGATATTATGAGACCGTATTTATCAGAGGCTTGGCTGATTAAAGACCCGATTCACCATTGCTGAATCTGAAATTACCAAGGGTGACTGCAGCTGCTGATATGAAGAAACATCTCAAGTGTTGGGCTCAAACTGTTGCGTACGTAGTACAGCAAGAATGCTAAGAGTAAATTAAACCTAACTAGCTGATGAAACTGTTAAAAAAACTGTAATGAGAGAGTTTATAAATAAAGACGAGCCAAAGGCTCTTTTTGTCACCATTTTTGAACTGGGAAAAACAGGATCTTTAGAAATGCGAAGAGATAAGGCATTTTGAGGACGGTCCTACCAAGTTGTGGGTAAAAGACAGAATGACAAAAAAGATGGGTTGTAAGTTGTAACAGCACACAAATGACCTGAGTCCACTCGGTTTCTGTGTTCCCATCTTCAGTTTTGTTCATGTTTTTTGACAAATCAAATCAGTCGGAATCACATGTTTTAACATATCAAATCGGGCAGGAAAACGGGGTTTGTTTGGTACATGATCTGTTTCATTACTATTTTTAATAAAGTTGTTGTTTTCTTTTGTCACGTTTAATCATGGCGTCCCATGCTAGCTATGAAAAACAGTCGCATGTTTTGGCATGGGAATGGGCATGATTTTTTGTTTAGTTTGGTCTACCGACCAATGCTTGTACGGGACAACTTGCATTTGTGGACTTACTAGTGTTATGCACCACTATGGTTGGCATCAATTAAAAAAAATTGATAGAAAATCTTTAGTTTTATTAAAAATATAAGATATCTAAAATTATAATGAATATTTACAAGTATAATTGTAAACCTAAAATATAATTATGACATTTTTCATTTACCATTGAGATAAAAATTAGTCACTTAGATCACATAAGGACCAAAGAATGAAAAAGTTAAAAAATATAACAAAAAAACTCTAATAAAATAAAGATATGAACAAATCTGACTTCATCGGTAAGCAAACCATAAAAGGGGATAAAGTTACTGAAAGATCACCGATAAATCGCAAATCAGAGTCAAGCGACGTGAGTAAACTATCCACAAACACAAAACACATATTCAAATCAATCCGATGATTCAAAGCAGAGAAGATCATCATGATAACAAATAAGCGTCATCTTGATCAATCGTGGTGATATCAAATCCAACCCTAGAAAAAAAGAAAAACAAAAATAACGGTAAAAAATCGTAAACAACAGCAAAAAATCATAAGCTACTAAAAAGACAAAGAAAAACATGTCACAAAGACATAATTATTCTTATTAAAAAATTAAGAAAAAAAAAAGATAACTGGTGGCGACAACCAGCATTCAAACTGACACCGCCGTCGGTTAAACAAAATTAAATAAGTAAAAAGAGGGGAGGAAAAAGAAAGCAGTTGGAGTTTTTTTTTTAAATAAGGAGGAATTATGTGTCTTCCAAATTTTAGATTAGCATCCATTAAAATTTATTTAATTACTACTCTCACTTTTTAAATTATTTTTTAATATTGTCGATAATTTTTTGATAATTTTTATTTTTTATAGAATCCATTAATTTTATTCAAAACATGAAATATCACGAATTAAAATGAAGATTTATAATCATAATCGTAAATTAAACATATAATTAGGACAATTTCCTATAATTAGGGGTGTTCAAATTTTCGAACTAATTCGGTTAATCGACCGAACCGAATTAGTTAGGTAGGTTAACGATTAAGAAAATTTTTAGAATTCGGTTAACGGTTAATTCGGTTCGAAAACGGTTAATTAACCGAATTAACCAAAATTAAATTTTAAATTTTAAATATATTATATATAACATATGGGCTCAGCCCAAACCATTTAAAACTCAATTAATAATTTAAGATCCAATAACTTTTAAACCTAAATCAATATGAATTAATTAAATTTTTGTATAAAATTTTTATTTTATAATTATATATTTAAATTAATTATAAACTTTTTTAAATTAAAAAATATTAAATATATTATATAACATATGGGCTCAGCCTAAATCATTTAAAACTCAATTAATAATTTAAGATCTAATAACTTTTAAACCTAAATCAATATTAATTAATTAAAAATTTTATATAAAATTTTTATTTTATAATTATATATATTTAAATTAATTAGAAACTGTTTTTTAAATTAAAAAATATTTAATTTTTATATAAATTAGAAAATTTTAAAAAATTTCAGTTAATTCGAAAATTAACCTAATTAACCGAAATTTATTCGGTTCGGTTAATATTTTTGAAAAAAAAGTTCGGTTAGGTTAATTGTTAAAGAAAATAAAAGTTCGGTTAATTCAGTTAATAGTAATTCGATTCGGTCGGCCACCGAATTAACCGAATGAACTTACCCTACCTATAATAATTGAAATAAAAACTAGTAACTTAAGATCACATGACCATACAAGGAAGATAAAAAAATCTAATTAAGACTCTCGATCAAACATAGACACAAACAAATCTGATCACATCGGCAAACGAACTACAAAATGAGATCAAGTTACTGAAAGATCACTGACAAACCACAAATCAGACTCGAGTAACGTGAAAAGTTATTCAGAAATCAGGTATCCATATCCACGTGGGCCTAAAAGAAACCCAAAGAAAGAAGTATTAGTAAAACGAGCCTAGGTCAACTGATACCATGTTGAAAATAATACTTTGAAAATAATACTTCATTGAATTAAACAGTTCACAATTACAAGTATTTATAATACAAGAGTAAAGAATAAACTGCTTCCCCTACTAGTATTTATATATGCCATTTTTATATATATTTGTTCTCGTGGACTTATTAATTTCTATTCAATACAAGACGACCATTCCACTAATTAACTTCAGTGATGAGGATGACATTGGACTCCATATTCAGAGGCTAATATTTATATAATTATATTAGGAAATTTACATGGGCTAAGCTATTTATTTAACCCGTACTATTAATCAGGGATAGAACGAAATTTAACTCGACACAATTAATTCCACTCGATGTTGAAATATTTGACTTATAATTTCATAAACTTAATGCGACTCAAAAATCTTTAAATAAAATTTAAGTTATAAAATAAAACTTGAATGATTCAAATAATTTAAATTTTTTAGAAAATATTAGATTAATTTTAAATTTTGAGTCGGCTTCGTCAACTATATATATTAGAGGTGAACGTTCGATCGAATCAAGTCAAAAAAGTTAAAGTTATTTCGAGTTGACGAGTCTTATCTTATAACTCAAACTTGATTTGAAATTTTTTAGATTCAAGTCGAGCTTAGTCGTTTTTAGAGTTTCTATGTGAATTTAATTGTAAATACTTATAATATTATGATACTATTTAATTTCAATTCAAATGATATATATATACATATATATATATATATAAGTCGTACAAAGACGTGAGACTGGATTAAAACTTGAAAATTAATTCATTAATTACTAAAAAAATTCGAGTTATTCGAGTTACTATTTGAGTTGTATTTTATAACTCGACCTGAACTTTAATTTTTTTCGAGTCGAATCGAGTTTATGAAATTATAACTTGAAATCAGTTTGAATCAAGTCGATTAGATTTGAAAAAAATATAGTTTTTCAAATCAAGTCGAATTTTTCTCATTTTTACTTTGTAATTTGTATGATATGTTTATATTACATATGAAAAATATGAATATATATAATATATTGTTTTAGAAATATGTTTAAATTAAAATTAATTAGTACTATAAAATTATAAATATTTCAATTAAATTTAAACATAAATTCGAATAACTCAACTCGACTCAAATAAAAAAATTAATTATAAAATAAAATACATCTAAAAAAATTTAACTCGACTTAGTCGGATATCTATATTCCATTAAGAGATGAATGAGCAAATATGAAAATTGTACGAACCATCTATGCATGAGAATAGGAGATAGTTCACGTGCGGCAGGCTTAAAAACGACAGGTCTAAAAATGATTAAAAAAAGGCGCTATCGATTTTGTTATTAAATGACCAGAAATATTATTAGGCGCTACCGGTTTTGTTATTATTGGGTGTTTTTTACCGGAGTTTCAAAAAATGACCGAAAATATTATTATACGCTAAAAAATGACCGAAAATATTATTAGGCTTAAAAAATGACCGAATTAACATAAAATTTTAGGTAATTTTTTTACCGATTTTATTATTTAAATAATAATAAAACCGATATCGTCTTATTTTAACGTTATATTAAGGTGTCACACTATAAAACTCTCCATGAAAATCTCTTTCCCCTTCCCAGTAACATCCAATATTAGGAGAATCCAAAACAGAATGCTTCTTTATAGTGGGGGCGGCCGCTCGCGTGAAGAGAGAAGCGGCCAAAAGGTAAAGGAAAGCGGCGTAGTGGAGATTGAGGAGCTTCACTTTCTTTTCTTCATTCTTTTTACATGTTCCTGCTCTTCTAAAATGCTGCTGTATAGAGAGGGACATAGGATTTTATTAGAGATGAATAAACTTAAAATTTTAAGAGAACGAATTTAAATTTATAAAATTCTAAATAAAATTATAAGAGAATAAAAATATATTTTCAACAGAATACATAAAAAAAATTAAAAATATAGTAATTTTAAATTTTTAGGGGATCGCCCACGCCTCGGTCAGTCCAGCCCTGCTACTATATAAGGCTTGGGACAGTCCTTGAGTTGTATCACCTCAAAGGTCATCGATGGCTATGAAGAACCACCCTTGCTGCACCAGCTTTATCTTTCTGTTATTTCCAATGCTCCTCCAGTTTCATTTTGGTACTTACTCTTTCATTTCATTTATATGTTTTTTTTTATTTCGTTTTCATTAATCTCTTCGAATCGAAAGTAGAGCTATAGTTGCAATGCCCCCAACTATAAACTTAATTTAGACATGTTTACATCTCAAGCTCCAGTTGAACAATTAATCTTATCCTTATTTGCAGCCAAAAGTGAGCTCCAGTTGAACTACCAAGCTCAAAGTTGCCCAAATGCAGAAGAAATCATCAAACAAGTCATCAAGCCCTTTAATAAACATGGGAATACAGCTGTTTCTTGGGTTCGAAATCTCTTCCATGACTGCGTAGTTAAGGTATAGCAAAACTGATATGTAGCGGCGTTTTTAGCGGCGTTTGGAGAAGAAACGCCACAAAAGTTAAACATATAACAGCGTTTCCAATCGTAGCGCCATAAATTGATACTTTAGCGGCGTTTTTAGTACAAACGCTGCAATAGAGTTGACATATAGCGGCGTTTTTACAAAAAATGCCGCAATAGGCTGGTAAATTAGCGGCGTTTATACCACAAACGCCACAATAGAGTATAAATTTTGCGGCGATTGAGCCAAAACGCCGCAATAGAGTGGTAAATTCGTGGCGTTTATACCACAAACGCCGCAATATATTACACATATAGTGTCGTTTATTCCTCAAACACCGCAATAGTGATAATCAATAGTGGTGTTTTTAGACAAACGCCATAATAGTGTTAATCAATAATGGCGTTTTTAGAAAAACGCCGCAATAGTGATAATCAATAGTGGCGTTTTTTAACAAACGCCAGAATAGTGTAATCAATAGTGGCGTTTTTTGTATAAACGCCGCAAAATGTTAAATATATAGTCCTCATTTTCTCTTACCCGAACCCTAAAATCATTTAAACTCTTCTTCCCTCAAAGATTCTTCTCTGGTACAACAACAACTCTCAAACGATTTCAAGTGACGTCGTCATTTGTATGTCCCGGCGACCAAATTGGGCCTCTCACCGACGTACTATAACACAATTGCACGGTTTGATCCATATAGAGTTTACAAGGACGAAAAACTTAACGATGCGTCGTCAAACAAAGAAAACAACTTTCCTACATCCTTTCCCCACGAATGACCAAACTAAATTCTACTTAACAATATAGCGAAGACTGTTTATACATAGCTTTAATGTTTCTAAATTGTAATGTATTATGTTGTTAAGCATTTTTATGCATACCTTATGTCTTAATTCAAATGTATGGTTGTTGTTACTTATATAAAGCTACATATATCAGTGAATTTAGTAGATGTAGAGCAGAAATGATTAGTTGTAAAATGAACTAATATTATGTAAATTAAATGTTATTAGCGACGTTTTTGATAGATTTACTTTTGCGGTATTTGTATCCAAAAATGCCGATAAAGAATAATATTTTAGTGGCATTTTTGGATACAAACGCCGCAATAGAGTTGTTATTAGGTGGCTTTTTTAATCACCTCAATAGAATAGTTCCTTAGTGGCGTTTTCGTAAAAAAATGCAGCAATAAAATAGTTCCTTTGCGGCGTTTTTATTAAAAACGCCGCAATATTCTGATATATAGTGGCATTTGTATAAAAACGCCAGTATTGACATGTACAAACGCGGCGTTTATGTTAAAAGCGCAGCCATTACATGATACAGTAGCGGCGTTTGTATAAACAAACGCCGCAATAGTTAAACAATTTAATACCCATCATTCCAAATCCCTAATTTTCGTACCCATTTACTGAATATCGTTCATAACATTCTCTACCAACGCAAACTTCTCCACCAGTGCAACCACCACCAGCGCAGCCTCACGTTGTCGTTGACCTTGCGTCCTTGACAACCCTTCTCCAATTTGCGTCCTACCAAAGTTTCTCCACCAACGCAGCCTCAGAATCGAAACGGTTAGTCAACCTTGAACCATCGATCGACCGAATTAAGGGTTGATTGATTTTTATTTGTTTCAAATTTTATGACAATTGAGTTTTGTAGTTGGAGATTGAATACCTGCATTTGTTCAAAAAAAAAAATTATTCTTGCCCTCGTTCAAAACATATTAGGTTTCTTGTAAATTCAAAAACTTTACAAATGTAAGAAAACAACTGAAAATTACAGAATAATTCTAATATTTCAAGTTCAAAACTTCACAAAAACATGAAGTTACAGAGAATAAAACAGAGATATTAGTAACATCAGCAGTAAAGTAGTTAATGTTCAGCAAAAGTTGCTACAATTAAACATTGTTACTGTTAGCATGAAAAAACCACAGGAGTATACACAATTTTGAAAGGAAATGTACAGATAAAAATTTGATGACATCACTGAAATCATTAAATAAATAAAATGGTGTTTCTTTAAAAACAAAGAGAAGATCAAACCTTTGCCTCACTTTAGCATGTTGAACCAGTTTCATTATATGTGTGAATTGTGTACAAAGAATTCAGCCGTGTGTGGAGGGGTCTAAATCCCCAATCTGAAACTTGGATAAAAGCTTGGTAAGTGACATGTACCTTAGGAGTATGGAGTAATGTGGTAGATAAGTATAGGACTTAAGTGTTATATTGTATAAATTGTAGTTTGCACAATGTTATGTTTTAGTGTCAAGTATTCTATTTAAAATTTAGAGTTTATGATTTTAGGGTTTAAGGTTTAAATTTTAGGTTTTAGAATTTAAAGTTTTATATTGTAGTGTTTAGCATTAAAATAGACATATTATATAAATTATTTGTTACACAATATGTATATCAAATACTTTCTCTAAATTAAGACTCGATATGTCACTCAAATACAAAAAAAATCAAATTTATTCAGTAAGAGTCTTTAGAATTTATTTAGCAATCTCAGTTAGAAATTGAGAAATCTTGTTAACTAGAAATCTTTGTACGGAAGAAGGAAAAGAGGGGTGGGGGTGAGAATCTGGAGCCTAGACAGTGAGAGCCTATATCGTGTTTGTATATGATCTAATTACTTTTCAATCTCAATACTTTTAAAAGCTCTTATTGAATTGTTGAGTGGAATGTAATGTTTGTGTTAATTCAAATCAGTATAAAAGTCTAGTCTCCATAATGGTCCGTTCATATGTTCTGTTTTTGTTAACATTTATGTAATTATCTGTTTCTTTTTACCTTTTTAACTTGCGGTTGGGTTGATAAAAGCGTGTGTCTTGATTAGTTATTCATTGGTTTGGTATGCTTCAGTTTGTATTTATACACTTTTGAAGCAATGAAAATAAGGTAGATGTATTTCTACTTTGTGTAATGTGGTACTATATAAAAGCCATTAACTTTTCTAACCTGCTTATAAAAAATATTTCTTCCTAATTTATATAGGAGATCTTCTTGTCCAGTTTAAGTGCTTTGTAGCCTGAACTTTGCATTACTGCAGCATATGGGAATATTTTACCCACCAAGTTTTTCAATATTCCACCATTAGGTTAGTCCATGATATTTTTGTTAATGGATTTGGAGTTTAATGTTTCTGCTTGTTTTCCATGTCTATGTTTGTGCTTGTCTAATGTTTATTCTCCAGTCAACAAACACTGCAACTATTTTTTCTTTGAATGTATAGTAGTAATGTTATCTTTATTGATTCAACTTTCCATAAATGCTAGACTTCTAGTTTCTTTCATAAAAGATTGTTTCTAGTTTTGTTGACTTGAACTTGTGAAGCATCTACCACTTAGCAGGGAGGTTTTTCATTGTAGTTGGTGTCTTAACTATGCCACTATATGTATTGTCAGATATTTGCATTATTAAAAATCTTTTGGTATTAAGAACAATGATATTGTTAAGGATAAGGATGTGCTATCTTACTTGAGAAGTTGCAACGCATCCTTCTGTCTTCTCAGGAACAGTCAACACCCAAGTCTACTGCCTTTGTACCGTCGTGCTGCCCCTGTTCAAAGATCACTTCAGGTTCCTCGCTATAAATTTCACTGTAATTATGAGTGCATATAATATTTGTCATGGAAGTTTATCAATATTTCTCTTGTCATGGAAGTTTATATTTTCTTGATTACATTTGATACCTTGGTAGTACTTAAGACACTTATACAAACCTATGTTCAATGTTAGTTTATGATTTGATCATCAATAGAAGTACGCTAAAGTTTAATTTTTCCTAGAAATGTTGTTTGGGAATTTGCTTTGATTTTAGTAGAGGAGACATTGGGAGATAAAGACAAAACGACTGTAGCATCCATTGAATTCCTCGCAATACCTCTCATCATTTGCAAATTACTTGCTAACTCTTAGGCATTTTCCTTATTATTATGTCAAACAAGACAATAATGAATCAATCAAGTGATCATCTAAATTAGTAGGATACTTTATTTTACATATTGTTTTCTTGCATGAATATAGGGCTTTGATGGAGGAGATGCTTGAGTGTATGTGTGGGGAGAGATTTGGGGGTTCATTATGTGAATTTTAAATTGAATTCTTCATGTTATAAATTACTTTAAATTGAAATATTGAAAAGTTGTCGAGTCAGAAAAAGATGCTAAATAAGTTTAAGATTTAAGTTTAACATAAACCAGAAATTACAATATTCCTCTAGTGTCAATTTATTATGATGTGAAATTAAATGTAATGCTTCTGTTTAGGTTCTAAATTTATCTATAATATTAGCAATTAACATTTGAATTTGAATTAAATTGGAAGTACTGAGAGCCAAATGGAGAAGCGGCAAAGTTTTACAAGTTGCTGAATGAAATGAATGAACAACTTTATGAGGGATCAAAGTTTTCAAAGCTAATAAGAACTTTGGTTTCAAGTTTAAACAAAAAAAACCCATTGATTTAAGTTGAATAGCTAATATAACATGGTGTTTAATTTTTTTCCATTCCACAGGATATATACTACAAATTAGAGACAATAACATTTATATTTCGTTCTAAGTTCTTAATGCCTCTCTCTGTAACAAAGAAACATGAGTCTGTTTAGATGTAAATGCTACATTTCGATGAAACATGTGTAAATATTTAGTTCTATAGTATGCAGTTGTATATAATTCTCGTTATAATTTTTATAAATTAACTGAGATACATTTGCTCCCATACATTTAGTTCAATTTAAAAGTTGTATAATTTACGAGTGATTAGTTTTTATACTATGCAATATTATTATGCACTAAATATGATAATTTAATGCTTCTGTTTAGGTTCTAATTTTATCTATATTATTAGCAATTAACATTTGAAATTGAAACTCCAGAAATACAAAATGGATAAGAGTTGGATGGATTTCTCAAGGGTAAGCGTCGAATATCGAAATGGAGTCGAAAACTTTCTAAATTTAGCTTTTCTGAATGCAAGCCAAGAAAATATGATTCTTTGCCCTTGTAAGAATTGTGTGAACATTAATTGGTACATTCGTGAAGTTGTGTACGAGCATCTAGTAATTTTTGGATTTGTTCGGGGGTATAGAAAATGGATCTTTCATGGAGAGATTGTATCATATAGATCTGCTTCCACGAGTTACTCGACTTATCGTGCTCCTTCTCCCATCCAACTTTTAGAGAAGATGACATGGAAGGGATGTTACGAGATGCATTTAATATGCACAATCATCAGTCGTATGATACAGAAAATTATTGTCAGGATGATGTTAATGATTTCACTGAGATTGGAAGAAGTGGATGTGATGAAGAGCCAAATGGAGAAGCGGCAAAGTTTTACAAGTTGCTGAATGAAATGAATGAACAACTTTATGAGGGATCAAAGTTTTCAAAGCTTTCTTTCTGCATTCGTCTTTTCCACTTAAAATGCCTGGGAGGGTGGACTGGTAACTCCTTTACGCAATTGTTGGAGTTACTAGGAGAAGTGTTTCCTTTTGCAAAATCCCTCAATCATGCAAAGATATGAAGAAAATGATCAAAGATTTGGGTCTTGGATATGACAAAATTCATAGTTGTCGAATGATTGTATGCTATATTGGGGTGATCGAAAAAATCAGGAGTCTTGTCATGTATGCGGAAAATCTCGATGGATTACTAGAGAGGCAGAAAATGTTACTGAGGATGAAGCTCAAGCACGATCAAGAAAGAAACCGATCAGATTCTGCGATATTTTCCTCTCATACCTAGGCTACAAAGATTGTTTATGTCCCTCAAGATTGCTGAGTCTATGAGGTGGCATCATGATGGCAGAACCGATGATGGATTATTACGGCATCCTGCAGATTCTTTAGCTTGGAAGTCATTTGACAACAAGTATCCAAGTTTTGCGAGAGATCCTCGAAATGTCAGGCTCGGTCTTGCAACTGATGGGTTTAATCCTTTCAAACTCATGAGTACTTCGTATAGTACTTGGCCTGTTGTACTTGTTCCATACAATTTGCCTCCCTGGATTGCATGAAACAATCATCTTTCATCTTATCCATGATAATCCCCGGCGAGAAAGGCCCCGGAAATGATATTGATATTTACATGCAGCCGCTAATTGCAGAGTTGAAATAGTTATGGGAAGGGGTCGAAACGTACGATGTGTTGACAAAGGAGAACTTTAATTTACGCGCTACTTTATTATGGACAATTAATGATTTTCCTGCGTATGCAAATTTATCTGGTTGGAGTACCAAAGGTCGTTATGCTTGTCCTTGTTGTGCTGCACAAACATGTTCGAAGTGGTTGGTTAATGGAAAAAAGTTCTCTTATATGGGACATCGTCGGTGGTTACCTGATAATCATAGATTTAGATGTCAAAAGAATATGTTTGATGGTGATGAAGAGTTTCGAAATGCTCCTGACCAAACAACCGGCTCTGAAATATTCAGAATGTTGAAAAATATCAATTTTACTTATGGAAAGATGAATCAACCAACTAGTACACGATCAAAGAAAAAGGCAAAACAGGTCAATGAAGAGCTTGAAGTTGACGAACAAACTGATGATGAGTATGATGAAGAGGATGATCCAAATGAGGTAGACTTGTGGAAAAAGAGGAGTATATTCTTCGAGTTGCCTTATTGGAAAAAGCAGATTTTGAGACATAATCTTGATGTAATGCATATTGAGAAGAATGTCTGTGAGAATATTATCGGGACCATTCTAAATGATGGCAGAAAATCTAAAGATAATCTTAAGAGTCGACTTGACTTAGTGGACATGGGAATTCGACATGATCTTCATCCGCAATTACGTCCGAATGGAAGAAATTTCTTGCCGCCTTCTATTTTTTCTCTTTCGAAGAAAGAAAAGAAGTGTTTTGCACGGTGTTGAAGGATATAAAGGTCCCAGATGGGTATGCATCAAACATTTCTCGATGTGTTAGTGTTAAAGATCGAAGACTTTATGGTTTAAAGTCTCATGATTATCACATATTAATGCAAGATTTACTACCAGTAGCTGTTCGCGGTTGCATGTCGAGTAAGGTGACGTCTTGTATCATTGAACTTCTAATATAATGAAAGCCATATGTGGGAAAGTTCTAATGGTTGAAGAACTTGATAAACTACAAGATCGAGTTGCCTTGACTTTATGCAACTTGGAGAAGATATTTCCGCCTTCATTCTTCACAATTATGGTGCATCTATTAATTCATCTTCCTCGCGAAGCAAGAGTTGGTGGTCCCGTTTTCTATCGATGGATGTACCCTATAGAGAGGTGTTAATTGAATTACACGTTTCAAATTACTACTGATTATACATTTGAATAAAATGTATTTACGTATGTTGTTTTCTGTATAGGTTCTTGGGCAAGTTGAAGTCTTATTGTCGTAATAAGCGTATCCGGAAGGATCAATTGCTGAAGGGTATTTGGCAGAGGAATGTATGACATTTTGCTCTAGATATTTGGAACATGTTGAAACAAGATGGAATAGACCAAATCGAAATGATGAGTTAGGTACTGATGACTTAACTCAACATTATTTGTTTGGAAGTTATGGTCAACCATTAGGGAAAGTTGAAATTGCACATTTAGATGACACGTCTTGGGTACAAGCACACCGATATGTTCTTTTCCATCACGATTCAATAGATCACTTTCGCACGTAAGTCTTTCGGACCCAATGCTAATGAAATCTCTTTATCTTTTATATTTATCAATTTTTAACGACATAATATTCTTTATAGTGAGTTTAAAGAAGTATTGAGATCTCGAGCACGCTCCCGAAGATTAAATCAGCGAGAGCTACATAAGTTATTCACAGAAACTTTTCATGAATGGTTAGGCCAGACGGTAAGCAAATAAATCTTACGGAACACTTATAATAATATATGTCTTGCTTTTTATATCGACATCAATGCAAATTAATTCACCATTCATGTGTAATAGGTTTGGAGTGGGAGAGAAGTTAGTGAAGAAGTTAAATGGCTTTCTCAATATCTGAATAGAATAGTTAAAAGATATAATGCCTTCCTCATTAATGGGTTCAGGTTTCACACGAAATCTCGTGAAAGATTAAGGAGGACACAAAATTGTGGAGTCATAGTTACTTCATCAACTACAAGTTATGCTACTGTAAGGGACAATAATTCGCAGGATGAGAGGTCGATTATTATGGAAATCTTACGGACATTATTGAGTTAGATTATTATGGAAAACGAAAGGTTGTGTTGTTTCGGTGTGACTGGGTTGATGTAAACAGATGTATAAAAAGAGATAAATTCAGGTTTTCAATGGTGAATTTCTCTCGATTAATTCACACGGGTAAACGTTTGATGGATGAACCATATGTATTTTCCTCTCAAGTGAAACAAGTATTTTATTGTCACGATCCAATGGATGACGGTTGGTATGTTGTGCTTCGAAATACTCCCAGAGACTTGATAGACATCGGGGATGGAAGTAGAGATGACATTGAAACAAGATCAGAGTGTTACCTCTACTACCACAAAACTTAGATGAAACTCAGTAATACAACACAATTTCAATGGGTTCGGGAGGACGTTGATGAAGATATTTATGACAACTGACATTACATAAGACTGTTGTACGATTTATATCTTCATTTATTATTTATATGTTATAACCCTTAATATGTTGTCTTTCAATGTATTCATTAATTAAATCGTTTTTTATTACTCATGTTTGTTTATTACAGATATAATGCCGAGGAGAAAAATATCTGATTTGCGGGTTGTTCGAGCTTCTGAAGACCATGTAGAAAGAATAACGAGGAAACGAATGCACCTGAGTCTTCCGAAGTTCCTGAAACTGTTGAAGAAGTAGAAATTCAAGGTAATCTTCGAAACTTTATTTACTACTTTGTTCATTTTCAAAACTGACATTTAATAATTTCTTATATAGTTGAAAATGCTGGAACGCGCAAGACTCGAGGACGTACCACTTTAAAGGAATTATACCAACTTCCACCTGGGCATCGTGTCAAAGTTTCAAGAAACGATGCCGGTCAACCTATTGGCCCAGAATCACGTCTTCTAGCAGGTTACTTAGGCATAGTTGGACGTAATGCGAATATGTTACCGATCAATTATGAGTCATGGCGCAAAATGCCTAATAGTAATAAAAATCAAGCGTTGGATTTTGTTAAGGTAATAATGTCATTATAATATACTCTATATAAATTCAATACTAATTTATACTTACGGTGCACACTTATTTGCTGTATAGGAGAAATTTGTTTTAGAGGTCTCTGACGATTATGTGAAGCAAGCGTTAGGGAAGAGATGGAGGGATCACAAGAGCTCCTTAAAGAAGAACTTCAAGAATGATCTCCTTGAAGAGAGTTGCAAACAGTCCCACCAGGAATGCTCAGGTACCAATGGGAAGATGCAGTCAGATTTTGGAGTTCTCAAAAAGGACAGGTATGATGTATTTTTCATAAATACTTGTAACAAAATTTAAATCATCATTATAAGTGGTTGTTTGACATTGTAGGACTGAGAGCATGTTGGTGTTGCTAGTAGGCAACAACAAAAGTTTACGCACACGACTGGATCGAAGAGCTTTGCTTGTATAGCTCATGAGGATGTATTATAGATTATTGAAATAGTTTTTTTGTATTCCATGTACATACTAACTCATAGTAATTACATTATGGTACATTGTAGGAAAATACATCCGGTTCTAAAGTTGGTCGAATCCAACTCTTCGACATGACACATACGAAGAAGGATGGCACTCCTATGACTGCTGACGCTGCAGAAATTATGGTACATTTATTGGGTAGATGTTTTAAATTTACCTGACTTATTTATTTGTACCATGACATTTTTTATTTTAATTAATTATTCACTTTATTATTAGGAAAAATTGAGGGAGAAAAGGGCAGAGTATCATGCTACTGCTTCGAGTCAAGGTATTGTTAATGATGATGACAT